>NC_049989.1:10014824-10015966 GCF_000003815.2 Branchiostoma floridae | reverse complement strand
GCGGCACACAAAGTTTTGCCTGCACGTAAAGTTCTACAGCATGTCTGCGTGCTCCAAAATCCGTCGGATTCCCTACGAGCGCATACGCTGAGACGGTACTTACACTTACGGATCCCAAACCTGATTGCACACGTTTTGGCACGTAGACAGCACGTATTTGCACGTATAGTATAGTACGGATGGTTGTGCCATGGAATCAATCATTGTGCCCTTAGCGTTATACGCCATTTCAATTAGGACGGCGCTCCCACCACGCTGTTTAAAATTTGACAGGTCGCTCAACGAATTTTATAGCAAAAATATTAGGAAAAAAACAACTAATTTTTCTACACTTTGTGTGTTTGTCTTTTCAGCTATAGCGAAACTTTTACATTTTGTGTGATATAGCCAGTACGATACTACGAAATCGAAAGTTACACACATCCGTTTTAGGTCGCAGTGAGAGCGCAGCGCGATCGCCGTCGAGTGGAAAGGTGTCTTGTGCTTGTCAAGTCTAGGGACTTTGAATACAGAAATTGATTCATAACAGTTATGTGTTGACCGTGTAATATATCTATAATCAGCGTTAAGAAAGAATTTTCGTCGTCTTGACACTAGGCTGAAAAAAACTCCCGATTTTCCGTCCCTTTTTTCTAAAAAAAGTCAATTCACTAGCATAGCATGTCTTTTTCACAGCGAAGCTATAGCTTTGAGCCAGTTGGCAAGCGTAGGTGTGCATATGCACGTGGGTGTAGTATTTGTTTGGAACGGGATATGACGGAAGTAAATACCACAAACCACGGGGGAAAACATTTTCGCAGAAAAGTCATTTCAAGCTCGTATAAATGTGTTCCTCGTATGTTACAACTTTATTATAACCCTTCTATTTCTAAGAGGATCGTAAATCCCAAGGCGTCATAATTGTGCAAGGCGGTTTACTCCAAACTCGTCAAGATTCTAATACATATCAACGTCTCTCCCATCTCTGCACTTAAGACAAAGAAGTTAACAAAACGTATTCAGTGTAAACTCAAGGAATCGCTATTGTGATACAGCGATTGTATTATGTGTGAGAGCGTTGTACTGTACTAGTATGTTTTCACAAGGAAAATTGACATGAAAATGAGTGACAAAAGGAACTCTGAAGTCTTCTTCGTAATTTT
>NC_049989.1:10000478-10014724 GCF_000003815.2 Branchiostoma floridae | reverse complement strand
TGTGGGGAGTTGGTTTAGTTACTAGTACTCGTACCATACCATAATTTTTCCCTGCCCAAGACAAAACAGATATATGTAAATATTTACATGATTTTAGGATATCAATTTTAGCACTCACAGAAACAATATAAAAGTCTAAAAGCACCAACCTAACGACGTTAGTGATTCTGGTTGGGTCCCGTGATCTTGTTTTGAAGGACTTGGACGCAGTGGGAAGTTCTCCATTTTCTTCTGGCTGTAAAAACGGCTCTAACAAATCGTCTGTCGACTCCGCCATGGCTTTCTAGTCGCTATGTGGGTTTGCTGTATACCTATGACTTCTTCTGTTCATCAGATTAGTTACTGGTCAGCCAGGGAAAGGAGAGAAACAAAAAGTTTCGGTGATAACTTCTGCTATCTGTGTCGCACGGCGGCCATTTCCCTTGTTGTAGGTTGACCTTTGACCTACTTTCAGGTTTTGTGAAACAAACCTACCGTTTTTCATCATTATTTGTCAACTTTTGATACGCAAATACTTCTGTTGGTAGATTGGCGTTCATTACAAGGCATCATAGTGGAAATGTAAACTGTAATGATTTTGAGATATCTGAGTGCTATACCCACAATGCTGTTTCGAGGTCAACGTAGGTCACACTGAAAACTAGAAAACGTGTTCAGGACTGAGACTTCCAGTTTTTCGTAAAATTCTTCAATAATATGGCTTTTTCGGGATCTAGACTCGTGGCGTCCGCCGCAGCAAAGCTCTTAGGACAAAGCAGACAGGGGTTCAAAGCTCTGACTGGCGTTTCGAGGTCGCTTTTAACGTTTTCAGCGGCGGAAGGACACAGCCTGCGGTCCGCATGTTTCTCTCGGTCATTCACACGGTCCATGTGGGTCCTCTGCAGCAAGAGACCGGACACTGACCTCTTGAACGGTGGAGTGGTCAAGCTGACCGACGTCAACAAGACCTGCAGTTGCTGTGGGCTGCATACTCAAGGTGTGTCTCGTTTTTGTTTTCGAAACATAAATGTTCTTCTCGTGAAAAAAAAAAGAAGTCATGTCTTCGAGCTCCAAATTTCATCATCACTGTTCACAGTGCAGCATGCAGTGCAGAGGGGGTAAATTTATGAAGATTGATAATGATGCAAGTACTTGCACATTAAATCTTATGTCATCTTCGATAAGAATACGTATTCCTGAACTCGAAATATCTGTGAATGTTAAAGGGATTTCGCTGATATGTTACCCAAAATTATTTAAAAGGTACTGTAAATGCATCTTTAAGTTTGCGGGGATTTAATTTCACATTAGCGGGGAAACATACTATTTGCAGTAAGTTCGCTGTAGCACTGTAGTGTCTTACTGCAATGAAAAAACGTTCGCAGACAGTAGTTTTAAATTCGCAGTGAAATGGCAACGCGAAAACTGTGAACACAAATTTTAAAACCACCAAGAAAATGTCTGCATTTACAGTAACTGTGTCACAGTTTTATGGTGGACAGGTCACTGCAAACATTTCAAGATGTACTGTAGCTGCCTCTGTTTCAATTTTCACCAATACATGTGTAACCGTTGAAGGCATTTCTGTCTGTTGCAGGGGACAAGGAGCTCGCAAACTTCCTCTCAAAGGAGATTGAGTCAGAGAAAGACAACTTGCAAGAGGCCCCCAAACTGAAGGACTTTGAAATCTCTACTAAAGGGGCAGAAGTCACGCTTACCAGAAACTTTGATGGAGAAATGTAAGCCTACTTGTATATTAATTGCTGTACATTCAATGCAAACCCTTTGAAAGAAAGAAAGAAGAAAAGATGTTATTGCATGACTTTTGAAAATTCTTCGTCCCATCTGCTTGGAGATGAGTACATGTCAGCTGTTAGAAGAGTCAAGGCAAATATGGAAATGATGATTTTCATACAGTCATGTCCAATTATGGTCTGTATTGGAGGAAGTCATGCAAGATACATGTACAAATGTATTATCATCAATTCCCTAGATAGCAGCAAATCACTAATGATACTTTTTTGTTTTATTCTGTTCTCAGTGTGACGATTGACTTTAATGTCAACCTGTCAGTGGATGATGAGTCTATGGATGAGGAGTCTGAACAGCCACAGGTAAGAGGTTTTCTAGGTAGTGAGGATGTCACTCAGAGCTGCTTGGTAAAATTGATTTACTATACACACGTATATACATTAGGTCCTTTAGATTAATGAAAATACAGTGACCACTGTACTGGTTCCTTAGCATTTTTTTCCTTTGAAAGGCATACAGCTAAACGTTAAAGTGATGAGGTACTTACATGCAAGAGTTCAGGGTTGGTCATATATATCAGAGGTCATGTAACAACCCTGAACCGAGACAGGGGGTGATACAGATTGCCTGGCACCCTTAGTTTAACCCGTTGCTAACGTCACACTTCTGGTCAGCTCACATAAAATTTAGGCTTTTTGGTAAGAGCTTTACTTCGTATACATAATAGCATTTGAAATCTTTGCAATAAGATGTGTCCTATCCTGTCCTCAGATGGTGTCCAGACCCAGGTTCACAGTGGAGCTGAAGAAGTCTGGAGGCTCCAGCCTGAGTCTGAACTGTTCCTTTACTGGTGATGAGGGGACTACAGGGGGGGAGGAGGAGGTGGACGTGTTCCAGATCGACGAGGTGACTCTTCACGAGGGGGAGGGGGAGTGGCAGGAGAGCAGCTACATCGCTGGGGCAGACAACATGGACGGGGTGAGATGGAATTCTTGAAAATGTTTTTATTTACAAATAACGTTACATAACATAAACATAAAGTGAAACCATCCAAATCATAAAGCTAGATCAAACCTGATACAGAGGGCATGTAACTATACGATAAAGTATAGATCACACAGGATGATGTATCAGTTGCAGATAATCTTCCCCACTGTCCTTGGTGCTTTGCCATCTTCCCTCTCAAGGTAGCGATTTGATGTTCAAACTTTTCAAAGAAATTAACGTAATTAATAAATGAGAAGGAATTCCTATGTTGACGAAATTGTAGTATCCAAGCAGACATTGGAAGGCAAAATTGGAAATCTTTCTAGCTCCTTGTTTCTGTCATAAAGGCCCTTTGAAAAAAAAGTTTTGAGTCCTTCCAAACCATAATGTTCTTTAGTGGTGTATAGGCCATTGCACATCTCTGTATAGTTGGCCCTTAAGCCACACAGCTGTGCAAGCAGATGATAATAAATACTATAGCACTACATACATTTTTCAACATTACCTGCCACATGCAAAATGAGAACTCTACCCACTTAGATATTGCTATGGCAAGTAAAAGATCATTTGCTAACTTTTTCTTTTTATGTACATACAACCTACACCATGGTAATCTATCTGAAATCAGGATTATTCATGGGAAAAAGGTAAACAGTGATTATTGTATTAATCCTATGTATTATTTCCCCAGACCCTGTATGACTTGTTGATGACCACGTTGGAAGAGCGTGGAGTTGACAACGACTTTGCGGCAAAGCTGGTGACTCTGTCCACATCCCACGAGCACAGGCAATACATCAAGTTCCTGGAAGACTTGAAATCTTTTGTCTCCAAATAAACATGTTAGAAGTCATCAGGATAGCACTATCATGCTGTCTAACTACACAAGGCTTTGGTGTAGGAAATAGTTCAATAAAGGTTTAGGTTGTAGGATGTATAGTCTTAGGGCCACTACATTGTTATTTCTCGTTTCATGGCATAAGCCTCTGACATTTTGTATTACAGTAAGGATATACCTTTGTAAGCTCTAATCTTACAGGTTAAGTTAGAAATTTACCTCAGCAATGTGGTGTATATTACATACTTATACTTCTATGATAAAAGTGAAGTATGTATGCAAGACATTCGGTTTTATTTTGTCTTTTTACATTGCTATGAGTGTTGCACAAGACACTTGAGTCCCCAGCAATCATTTTCATGCCGTTTGGTCTAATCCTTCATCTAAAACAGCTGAGAACCAAGGTACATGACTTATTTGATAAAACAATACATGTGATCATTAGATGAGATACTAGTTTGAACTTGTGGCTATTCTATTTTTTAAAGTTGCAAGGGTTTGGTCCTATTATTTGTTTCAAATATGGTAAAAGTTTGGACAGAGGAATAAGAATAAACTGGGGGAGGGACCTCTCCCTACCCCTTCCTGAAATGTTAGAATGAGTAGTCCCCAGCTACATCATACCTATGGGAAAATGTGTGTCCTTCCACAATATAGAATTTAAGTGGAATAAAAGTCATTATATTCAAACTTCTTGCCTGTTGTTTTCGCTTTTTCATGCTTGAAGTAAGGCCACAGCAAGTAAATTTTATGGATGACATCCTCTGCAGACTGCAAAAATAATGAGATAGGGCAAAAAAAAAAACAAGATGGGTAAAAAAAACAAGATGTCAAATTTTCAAAACAGACGTTGTAACAAGACTTGAAGTGACAAAATATGGCATCACAGCCAACAAGGCATTCATTCCTGTATTTAAGAAGTGCACCAGTGTAGTTAAAGTGACACTAGTGTGGTAGACTGGTATCATTAACCATGTTGGCAACTACACTCATAGCTTTCATAGTTGTGCCACTCTTACAACTATCTATCAGGTTTCACTTCTGCAACTACAGTCAATGCTACAGAGTCTCTAGTGTCAATTCTACATTCAATAATTTGGTTACAACACAACGTTTACCCATTTTCGTCTATCCGGCCTTCCCTGAAGAAGAAAAAAATTCTTGTTTTTTTTTCTGAAATGAGGCAAAAATTAATGAGCGCGCGGATGTCATCCATAAAATTTACTCGCTGTGGCCTAAGTTTGAAAGTTGTCATGTTGTATGTTGCATAATCTCTAAGCAGATGTTGGGTTAGAGCATCAATGTTTTCTGATGAGGCGAATTTTCATCATCATCATCATCATTTCTGGTAGTTAAGCATCAGATTCTATGAAACGTAGGCTGGTCAGAAAAAAAAAAATCTCCACGCTAACATCTTGGAGATTCAGATACCTGTTATATTTTTTCTTGAATATTTGATATGTATTCCAAACAAAAATTAAGAAAGAAGGTCTAGAGTTCCCAATTATATTTGTAAAGTCATTCATTATCGAATTCAAGCAGGTAAAAATTCAGGGACTGAATGAGTCCGCCAGTCAGGTACTTGCAGTACCATCAATAACCGCCAGTGTCATGCCTGCATAAGTTTCGCTTAACCAAGGCCCCATACCCTTCAACTAACTCGACGAAGTAATGATTGGATGTGTGTGTACTGGGACTTAAAATCATTCTGTTGTTTAGAAAAAAAATTGAAAAGAAATTGTATGAACATCCACGCTTATTTTAAGAATTAGATCTAAAATGACGCCTACAGTTCATTGCATGATTAGTATGAGTAGGGGGTCCTGCCGCGCTATTTTCAAATTTTAACCGTTAGGTCTCCGGGACAACAGCCGGGTCAGGTCATTGTGGTAAACAGCGGACATTTTTAAATCCCACTCACCGTGTTGGTTCTCGGAAACTACCCAAAACGTGTCTTGTGGACATCGATATTGTAAAGAGACAACACCAAGATGCCAAGGGTACGGAACACGCAGCCAGGACGGACGGGAAGCCCGGCAAGGGGAGGTGGTCGGGGTGGTGGTGGGGGCGGTACGCCGGGCAGAGGAACCCCCGGCCGCGGGCCTACTGCGGGACCGTCCCGTGCCGGGCAGCAACAACAAGGAAGGAGCCCGAGCAGGAGTGAGTTAAAATTCCCAATTCATGATCATAAAAGCATGAACATTACGCTGATTGTTGTTGGATAGCATTCGCTTCTTTGTACTTTTGTGAACATTTTTATTGTAACGTTATAAGTTATATTGCAACGCGGAAGTCTCGTTCGTCACAAGTTAGCCGATGAGTGTAGACCCTGGAAACAGTCTGGCATCCACGCTATTAAACAAAGTAACATTTAAATATGTCGGAAGGGTTGTGGACCTGAAGTTGATCACTTTTCAGATACATGTAGTTTAAAAGTTATGCAGGTCATGTAGCCATCTGTCAATTTCTTCTTTCGTTCTGAGGGTACAAACTTCAACTTGCTTCAAAGATTTTGTAGCCTATCTTTGTTTGAGGATTTTCAATAACAATTTACATACTCAAAGAAAGAGTATTCAAATGTATCTAGTAAAGTGTTATTACATGTATTTGCAATCACAGAAAAAAGAAGATTTCGCCCAGGCACAAGAGCACTGATGGAGATCCGGAAATATCAGAAATCTACGAAACTTCTGATCAGAAAGTTGCCTTTTGCAAGAGTGGTAAGAAAATGAATATTTAAAAGATACTAGACATTGTGATAAACTAGATACTAGTAATATCACTACTGTTAGTTCTTATAGTTGAAACTCAAGTTCAATAACCAAAACCAAAATTGTGCTCATTGTATACTATATAACGTTACACACACACAAAATATACTAATAATTATCATAATATACAGTAATGCTCCTAGCTATGACATTCATTAATTTATACACTGTAAATATCGCTTCTCTGCTTTTCCATAGCAGAAGGGAACAAAGGAGCAAACTACTATTCGAATGGCACCCAGGCTAAGAATTGTCTACATACTAGAGAAACATTATCTGCACTTGTTATAGTGCAATTTGATCATACTGTATGTGTAGTACATGTACTACCAATTACTAGTAGTAGTGTTCAATTTTGATGCAGTGTTCATGATTTAATTTGCAGTTGAAACCACGGTATCTCAAAATAGTTACACAATTTGCTGACCTGAATATGAGAAATCACCGGGAAAATGGTGAACATAAGATATAGTACAAATGTTCCAAATATCTTTAGGATTTCCAGTAACTTCCAGATCTCTCACCAAACTGCAGGTGCGAGAAGTGTGTCGTGATGTTGGAGGGATGGATTTCAGATGGCAGGCCTTTGCCATCATGGCTCTACAAGAGGTAATGGTAACATTATAATTAGATCATCTTGAATATACACCACAAGCCTAGCTTTGGGGTACTAGTAACATATTGGTCGACTTTCTGATCTTTTCGCTCCTCTGATCTTTTCCCTGGTCTACAGTCTAACATGTATATAAATCGATCAGAAAACGTTCCAATGTTCTATACCAACATCTGCTTGTAGTCTAGTAGATCATGGGCCTGGACAGAAATAGGATTAGCATTGAACTGCAAAGTTGATTGTAACAAGGAGGTTAAAGAAAGAGCTCTTTCTTTAACCTCCTTGATTGTAATAAAGTTTCAAGAAAGACATGTACATGTTAAGTGAGACAGTCTACAGCAGTGACTATTTGACAATTGGCCTGAAGAAAATGACCAATTAGCCAGACTCCTGTAATTTTCCTCTATTTCAGGCAGCTGAATCATTCCTAGTTGGGTTGATGGAGGATGCTAACCTTGTTGCCCTCCACGCCAAGAGAGTCACCCTCATGCCCAGGGACGTCCAGCTGGCCAGGAGGATTCGGGGGCCGGAGAAGGGTTTTGCTAGCTTGTAAGGTGTACAGTATGTTGGGGTGAGGGTTGTGGATGGGGGGTTGTGGGCTTATAATGTTCATGAGTTTCTTACATGTCCATATCTGTGTAGCTTTTATTGTACTAACCTCTGACTGAGATAGAACCAATGTTTACAGTACAATCGTATGTCATGTACTAAGTATGTTGTCAACACATGAATCACACTTTTTTAAGGATAGAAAGACTGAATTGTCACGGGTACGTATTGCATAGCTTAAACCCAGCCTCAGATTCTTACTATTGGGGGTATGGTCACTCAACAGCCAAAAATGTGCCTCTGTTTAGAAAAACCCATGTGGCCAAGAGTTTCACTGCTAACGTCGATGGAGTAATGTAATTTACAATTTGCTTGGTATTGAAGTACAATGTAACTTCTATTGAAGAGATGTGCAGATGTGTAACATTTAATGTTTGTATTTTAGGTATTTGTGGACAAAACATTTGTGATGTTTAATGAAGTTTGGAAACAGGACATGCATTTCTTCACTTTCCCATAGAATTTCCCAACGTTGATGTATTTTACAAAAATTTCTATGGCAGACTTTATAAATGTACTTTAATAGTCAAGAACAATTCTAGGTATTAATTTTGGAAGTAACAAATTGATGTATTAGTATGGTCCCCATTCCACTGTCCTACATGAAAACAGTGATTCCTTATCCTATAGACTGTTACAATAGACTTGTATATTATACTAGGTAGTTTTATAGCTAGTTTTAGTTGATTTATGTTCTTGTTTTATACTAACACTCATTTTCAATGTTGACACCAAATTCAAATATTTTTGCAACTATGATGTGCCCCTTTTATTTTAAAAGAACTAGCGTGTATTGTGAGTGACCTTAAAAAACTTGTTTGTCATGTTTTCATGGTAAAGTTTGAAACAAAGTTTGTCTGATTTTAATCATGACCCTAAATTTTAGTGCAAAATGTGTTTCATGTTTAAAGACATTGTATTGTAGCAATATGGTACAGATACCAAATACATGTAAAAGCAAAGTAAAAACTATTTTTAGACCTGAATACTAGTATATCATAATTCTTTACATGTCTGTTTAAATTAATGTACCTGTTAAGAACATTTTGTATACCGAAAGTTTGCAAAAACATCTGAATAAAAAGGATATAAGCAATATTGGTCCATGCGTGATCAATATATGTATGGCTTAATCTCCAAGCAGATTCCTCCGGTGGCATTAAAACAGTAACATAAGCTGGGGAGGAATTAGCCGGCAAGGGAGGATTATTAGCTACCGGGTGTGGCCAATAACTCCTCTGCCGGCTAAACTCTTTCCCATTTGCCACAGCAAGATCTGCTTGGAGATTATGTATGGCTAACACTTAAATCAAACCTAAAGTTAATTCAATACTAAACAAACTACACGTGCATACATTTAAAAACAAGCACAAGAATGTACAACATGTGGGTAAAATTTAATTAAATCCAAACCATGACATTTTCTGGCTGTAATTATCATGTGATAACATCACATTTCTGTTACATATTTTTATTTCCATTTGGTAAGAGAAGGAGTTGAAGTCAACTACAGGTAACTTGTTAGATCTGAGTTACAGTACATCACAGTTAATTCTGCATGTTCCTGCAGTGCTTTTTAGTGTATGTCCTTTTTAGTAATTCTCATCACTTATAACGTTGATTCTTGGGGAGGGGGTTTAATTTCATGCCATCGATTGTGAGGTAGTGACAACTATGCCTCAATTGTAGCTGGTGTCTTCCTGGGTTTTGCATTGTACATAGATGCCTTCCTGATATTTAGCATATAGCATTGCTGGGACCCTCCTAGCCCTCTGTTTAAGCTATTTCTTATTAAACTTTGGAGGTAACAAGAGAGCTGAAAGCAATATGCTGGATTAGGATATATGTTCCATCTTAGTCCTCTTCAAAGAGCATGGACACCAGGCTACTCTTGGCACAGTCCTCTTCCATCAACCTCTGGGGCTGCAAAGTAGGATTGAAAAACAGGTTCAACACCTCTTGGAGAATGGTCACTTTCATATGTTATGGATACTAAATGACAGGAAACAACAGACGATAAACATGATAGTAAACCGTGATGTATCAGACATTGAAACGCGAGTCAGGTCTTACAAGTTACATATATAGCTTATTTGAGACTAAATTGTTGCACCCAAAGGTGGCTTGTATAGCAGTTATGCTATATGGAGAACAAAGCTAGAAGAACAATGCTGTGTATGCTACAACTTTCAAGTGCATGACATTGTTACGATCCTAAAAAACAACAATACAGTGTTGGGGAAAAGGTAATTTGGTACGGGCATTTTCCTTTTTTTTAGCAATTTAAAGATATATAAGATTTTTTTGTGAAGTCATATTTTCTTACAAAGCAAAAGTGCACAGGATCCACTTGTTTTGCTCTTTAATGATGATATTCTCTCAGATGTTTGGCATAAAATCAAAATGTTATAATGTTAAGCGCAAAGATCTGCTTAAAGATTGCAAATTTTAATTCACAAGGAAATGAAAGGTTCAACAACAAAGGGGACCAACCGTTCCCCATCTCATGAGGGTGGGCACACTTGTCAGCTTCAGCTTGTCGTGGGTACGGAAATCATTCTTCTGGTCCTTCCACCTTTAACAGGGACAAGCCAAACAAGAATATCAATAGACAAAACATAGATATCAAACACAATCTATAGAAACAATAAATCAAAGTTGCTGTCACCTCACAATATTCAAATAATTATGGATAGGCATTGAGGCTGAGTCAGTTCTTTATATCTGCTTGGAGATTACTGTAGTAGAGACAGAAAATTTAGCCTGGTATTCAAACTTACCAAAAAATTGTTCATGTACAACTTCACAACAGAATACTTACGTTGCCCTGTCACCTACAGAGCAGGTGATGAAGACAGCATCCTCAGGAGCACCCTTCACACACTCCTCCACTACTGGGTCAGCTGGGAGCACACAGGAAAATGGAAATGATTCATTAGTGTGCAATGATGAAGTTTCTGTTGATAAAAGTGGCTATCATAAAATAGTCAACTGCATGGTGGTACCGCCCTGGGGATGAGCATTATCAGATTTACCATCAAACTTGGATGGAATATCAATGATCGCATAAATATATATTGGGATGATGCTTTGAGTGCTTGAGTTGCAGATCGGTGACAATGAAGAGAATCCATATTATAATGATATGTGTGAAGTAAGCACAGGTGAGCACCACCATGCGTATGATCATTGGGAAATCATAATTAACTTAACGTGCATAAATTACCTTTCTCCTTCTTAGCATAATTAATTTTGACACAATAAAATTAGGTGCAAATCAGGTTTATTAAAGAACATCGAGCAGTATGCTGACCGATTGTCTTGTATAACGTTGAAACTCTAAACCTTTTGGAATGGATATGGAGGTGAAAACAAATTGTAATTTTTGAATATAATATCAGATCAATATCCTATAGTGTACAATACCTGCAACACAGTCGGGACACCAGCTCTTCCCCTGGGCGTCGTGAGAGCCGGTAAAAAGTGCAAAGATCGTTTTCCCCTTGTGCTTCTCAACAGCCTCCAGAAAGGCGCTCAAACCCTCGACTTTTACAGAAACAACCATGATTTTTGTCGAGCCTTGCAAGTCCGGTCTGCCACTCTTCAACACGTGAGCCTGACATTCAACCCGGAACTGGATTGTTCGACTTTCTACACGAGGGGTGTAAAAATTATTTATACATTTAATACCACTAAATAAAAATGTAACAGATATTTTAGTAATCATACAGACTTTTGTTAATGATGAACACCGATTTTGCCATAGATATTATTTTCATCTTTCTGTCAAAATTTTAGGATTTATATCAATACACATGAACCAGGGTGATTAAATATTGGGAAATAAAACTTAATTGACATGGACAACTTTTCATACCCAGTTTATTTTTGTAAAGATATTCTAATTGGAGAAATGTTTAATTAATTTATACATATGATAATAGTTGTAATCTTTCCTTTATAACTTTTTTCTTCTCTTCCTAATATACCTTGAGTATAGTGGACGACTCCGGAGAAGTGACGTCAGGGGAAAACAAAATGGCGGGTCCTGGCAATGTTTGGGAAGGTGGGTGCGCAATTTGAACCAAGTTCCACGTAAGCACGTCAGGTTAACCATGAGTTTCGAGGGTAAGTCGTGCCGTTGTGTCCCTTAGAACAGTTCTAACCATAACCCCGCATGGAAATGTCCCGTCTGTTGTCGCATGTTTAGAAAAACGCAGTTGTAGGCCGATGACGAATCTGTTTTCTACATGAAAATTATTTTATGTTTTAACCAAGAGCAGGAACATATAGAGTAGAGTAGAGTAGAGGTCCTTCGGTTGGGTAGGAGTTCGCACTCCATGGAACCGCTCCTGATCAACTGTTTCTTCCTCTCTGCAATCAGCTGACTGTGATGTTTGGTTTATGGGGATTATCCAAGGCCCTGTAGTTGTACACTACTGGGTGGTTCTCCATCAGTCTGTCAAGTCTTATCTTAAAACTGTTTACTGACGGTGCTGTTACCACCTCCTCTGTCAACCCATTCCACCAAGGTACCACTCTACTACTGAAGAAAGCCTGTCTTCTGCTGTTGTTTGATGCACATCTTGTTAGGCGTAGACTGTGACCCCTAGTTCTGCTGTCCCTTATTTTTTCTGTTAAGCAAGGCTTTGTGTCATACAGTCCATGCACATATTTGTACGTATTGATGAGGTCTCCCCTCAGCCGTCGATACAGTAGTGTTGGCAATTTCAAGGCTCGGAGTCTTTCTTCATATGATAGGTCCTTCAGACCGGGAACCCTTTTCGTCGCTCTCCTTTGCACATTTTCTAAGAGGTCAGTCAATCTCCACGTACTCGGGGACCATATCGGGCCACCATACTCAATGTGGGGTCTTATTAGTGACTTATATAACAGAGTGAAGATTTCCTTATCCACATGGTGGAATGTTCGCCACATGATACCCGCCATTTGATTGGCCTTTGATGCAATGGATAAGATGTGATTTTCAAACATCAAGTCTTGATCTATAGTAATTCCCAGATCTTTTTCCTCTTTGTTGAAGGTCAGGTTCACCTTCGCCGCAGACTGGTCAATCATGTGGTATGTAAACTCTGGGTGCTTAGAGCCCACCCTCAGAACAATACATTTGCTGGGGTGGAACCTTAATTGCCACTTGTTTGCCCATTCTTGCAAGCTGTTAAGGTCTTTCTGTAGGTATTCACAGTCCTTTATGTTACATACACTTCGATAGACTTTCGTGTCGTCTGCAAAAAGTTTTGATTTGCTCTGTACTACTTCTGGCATGTCGTTGATGAAAATTGTAAATAGAACCGGACCGAGAACGCTACCCTGCGGTACTCCGCTAGTGACATTTGCCCAACTTGAGCGTGCTCCGTTCACGCAAACTCGCTGCTTGCGTTCCGTCAGGAAAGACCTCACCCATTGGAGCAAGTTACCACATATCCCGTAGCTTTCGACCTTTCTCAGTAGTCTCTCAATTGGTACCGAGTCAAAAGCTTTTTGGAAATCGAGATATATTACGTCCACTGGCCAGCCTTGCTCAATCCAAGTCGTCCAGTCATCAAGACATTCTAGTATTTGTGTCGTCGTGGATCTTCCCGGTAGGAAGCCGTGTTGGTTCTCTGTAAACAGACTGTGAGCTCGCATATGATCTACGATCTCGTCTCTGATGATACTTTCCAGTATCTTTCCTGTTACTGATGTTAAGCTCACTGGTCTATAATTACTCGGTAGTTTTTTACTCCCTTTCTTGAATATTGGCGTGATATGCCCGACTTTCCAGTCATTCGGTAACCTCCCCTCTTCTAGTGACTTATTAAAAATAATGTACAGTGGCTTTGCCAGGATTTCTGCCAGTTCCTTCAGAATTCTCGGATGAATCCCGTCTGGACCCATGGTTTTATTCTGGTTTACCTCTTTCAGTCTCTTGCCAATGTCCTCCACTGACAGTTCAACCATAGACAGCAGTGCATTCACATTTTGTTTTTTTGCTTGTGGTATGGTGCCAGTTCTTTCCTCAGTGAACGTGCTCACAAAGAATTTATTTAAAGTATCTGCTTTTTCTCTGTCCGTTTTTGCAATTTCATTTCCATCATTTAGTTCTGGGATGCTCTCTCTTGTCTTGGATTTACTATTTACATATTTCCAAAACAGTTTTGGGTTGCCCTTAATGTTGTATGCCATTTCTTTCTCGTAGTTTTTTGCGGCTTTTCTGGCTGCCCAGCGAGCTTGGTTCCTTGCCTTTGTATAGCTTTTGTAATCTTTGTCTTTTTTTGATTCTTGATATTTCTTCCAAGCTTTTTGTTTTTTGTTCAGCTTACTTATGAGGTCCCTGTTTCTCCATGGTAGACCTTCTTTCATTTTTAAAGTCGCTTTTGGTATGCATTTCTCTGTGGCGCCTTTTACCCTGTCAGCAAAAAGTAGCCAACTTTCTTCTACTGATTTGCCTAATAGGAGTTCCTCCCAGTCCGTATCAAGTTCTTGCGCCATCTGTTGATAGTCCCCCTTATTGTACTTGAAGTACTCTGGTCTAGTCTGAGACCTCTCAGCATAGCACTTATACACGAAAGACAGTACAACATGATCACTCTTCCCAATAGGTGGACTTGTCTTTATGTCATCAACCATGTGTCCTTCATTGGTGATATCAGATCAAGTATGTTGCTTTCTTGACTCGGCCTATGCCTTGTAGGAA
>NC_049989.1:9993409-10000283 GCF_000003815.2 Branchiostoma floridae | reverse complement strand
CCACAGTTGAGTTAGGGCTTCTGTATATTGCCATGATTAGTAATTTATCATTCTGATGGAGCTTTACCTCTACCATAACTGCCTCCATAGCTCTAACTTCCTCAGGCATGTCCGGTTCCCCAGCAACTAGGTTACTTCTGACATGTACTGCAACACCACATACTCCATCCTTCATTGCATTTGTGTGCACCGTATAACCTGCTATTTGTAGATCTGCTGGTGACATTTTGAATCTTGAGTTTTTCGGGTTTGTTTCTGTTGTAACTATAACATCAGGTGCCTCATTATCTATCACCGCAAGGTATTCTGCTTTCTTGTTAGTTAGGCAGTCAATGTTGGTGTATAAGACTTTAATGTCTGACTTTTTTCTGCAGTTTGTTCCTTGGTTGATGTTTTCTGATTCTAAGCCTTTATCCTCCTTATTTGGAGGTTCCACGGAGGGCCCCTTACTCGGTACTTCCAGTAGCCCTCCGTTTCTTGGTTTTTTTCCAGATCTTTAGCCTCTTGTACTTTTTGTTTCAACAATTCTCTTTCTTCCTTGTTAAGGTCATCACATACGCTGATGCCTCTAAACATTTCATCTGCATGCTTTAGCTTCTTGAGTCTGATCATGATTCTCTTCTTGTCATCTTTGTTCTGTAGTACCACTTTTAGGGGTCTCGGTGTTGATTCATTCTTCTTCCCCAGCCGAACTGTGTTTCTAATGTCAATCTTACCCAGTTCTAGTGGTTCAGCGAACAGCCGCTCAGCAAACCTTGTATCATGTATCCCTCTTTCTTCTGCATTTGTTTGAGTTGGCTCAGGTACTCTGTGGATGATTATATTCATCTCTCTATTTTCTCTATCCCTTTCCTCTGTTTTGTGTTCAGCTATGGTCTTTTTCACAATTTCCTCCACCTGCCCGGTACCGGTTTCTTCCCGTGGCTTTGTCTCTTTTGTTGTACTTATTTTCTCTTCAATTTTGTCAAGTCTGTTTAGGATATTCTCCAGGATGGCATTGTTGTCTTGTTTTTCTTTCCCCCTTTTCAACATCTTATGTAGGTCATATATGTAGGATATATGTTGTTTTCAAAACAGATTTCTTGATATTCCATGCACGAAACGATATTTCTATGACATATGGGATCTTGGATCCATATTTCAAATAAGGCCTTGCCAATTTCATTCCTTCGTTTTGGTTACTGAAACTTAACACATTTTGCTGCATGTAGAGAAAAGAAAATACTCCATATAAATGGCTAAATATGTGTGTGTCATGATACAGACAAATTTGATAGAACAGTATAGTAATTTCTAGCCACGAGCCACTATAAATTTTAGAGGGGGTATAATGCCGAGTAGTGACTGAAAATGAGATGGTTGCCATCCCAGAAGCATATGTTACAGATTCACAGGCAACTGAGCAAGGATAACAATCAATCAATCAATCAATCAATCAATAGTTTGTATGCAAGGATGACCCAAGCCCAAAAATGCGTTTTCCCCATTTTTTTATAGCACCCTTGACTACAGCTTGCATGTATTGCAAGATTTAAGATGATGGACTACATGTATACTTGGAACATTATAAAAAACACTGCTTTTTGCTGGACAGAAACTTTCAGCAAGAGGCAAGGAACAGAAGTGGTTTACGTTTTAGGTAGATTTTGCCAGATGAAGGTAGTTATCATCATCATCTTCTGCCGCATGTCCGTGTTTGCAGAGGCAGATCATCATTGTTCTCCACACTCTGCACTAGTATACATAACTGTACATGTATGCAGTACTTTAAGTCCAGCTTCTGATGTTTGTATTTCCCCCATGTAGACCTGCGTAAGCAGGCCCGTCAGTTGGAGAATGAGATTGACCTGAAGCTGGTCTCCTTCAGTAAACTGGGCACCAGCTACTCCAGCCAGGGACATGTACAAGACTCAAGAAGGTAAAGGACAAGTGAAGGGTCACAGGTTTGATAGCTTCCTTTGCAGACTTTGAGCGGGGATGGCTTTTATTTGGGGAAGGTTGGTTTACGATTTTCAGTGCCTCAAGACGGGGCAGAATTATCTTCCATAGCAAACTCCCATCCATGGCAAACTGCTTTCCTTGGCAAATTCCCTTGCCCAGCATGAGAGAACCTAGCCAATGTTGAAAATTGCAAACCAGCCTGACACCTCCCATCCCTACAATAGGATAAAAGCCAGCCCTGCTCAAAGTCTGCAAAGAAGGCTACAAGTCTCAAAGTTTGTCTCTACCTTTAACGCTAACTTAATTACATGCCATATATTCTTACAAATATTACCCTCTTCAGCTTGACATGTAGCCTGACTAACATTATGCTTCTAGCGGCCAACCCTACAGTTAGCACTGGACAGCAAGAGATTGTATATGTTAGCAAGGCTAGTATAGATACACTCTTGGTCAAAAGCTATGACAAATGTTGTTATAGAACTTAAACCAGAGGTTATTGCTATGTTCTTATTTCAGCAATTAAATCAATATGGTAATGTATGCTACTTCAAGATGGTAATGTAGGGTACTGGCAACTATTTAAAATTTATTTTGTACAGGGCAGAGTCATCACCATTGCTGGGGAGTACTAACAGTGAGCACATGTTTGAGACCATGGCTTTGGAGATAGAACAACTGCTAGTGAAGGTAACAGGGAACCATCTTTCATCATACATGTATCTACATAAAATTTCAAGTACACTATGTACAGTTCAGGATATGTAACCAAGCACAGAATTGGATCTGAATCAGGTTGTAAAAGAGCACAAGTAGATGGATTGAAGTTATACATGTATTAACACGTTGATTTTCGTATTGTGACTTGCAAATCATTTCAAGCTTTTATAGGATACAGCAATAGACTAGTTGGTAGAGCATTCGCTTTGTACATGTATACTGTAGGTTGCTGGTTTAATTTGCAACGCAGCATAGTTGTTCAAAGCTGTGACTATCAATATCATCATCTTCACTCTGTTTTTTCTTACAGCTGAATGAGGTGAATGACAAGATGGCAGAGTACTCCCAGAATGGAGGCATCCACACCAACAACCCCTCCCTCATGCACACCCTCCAGAGACATCGCGACATCCTCCAGGACTACTCTCTCGAATTCAACAAAACCAAGACGAATATTTCCGCCTACCGTGACCGCGAGGAGCTGCTGGGATCCGTACGCCGCGAGATTGACAACTACCACAAGGGTTCGTCCGTTCAGAACCGAAGAACGGACTTGCTTCTCAAGGAGCAGGAGCACACGCGGAGCGCAGACAGAGTCGCTGACGAGGCGATAAACATCGCCATGGCAACCAAGGAGAATCTTATGGGGCAGAAGGGCATGCTGGGAGGAATCACGACCAAAATGAACACGCTAGCGAAACGTTTCCCAGTGATTAATAACCTCTTCCAGAAGATAAACTTGAGGAAGAGACGGGACTCGATAATACTGGGCACTGTGATAGGTGTCTGTGTGATACTGTTGCTGCTGTATGCCTTCCGCTAATCTCTATCAGATAGAGATCTTTCATGTCATATTGCTCTCCAGCTAAATAATGTAAATTCATTCATTTTTGCCATGCTTTATTTCGTATACCGTTTCTGAAGTAGTTTCTGTTGTAATACAATGGAAAGACATTGATAGTATATAGACTCAGAGGTCACTGCATAAACAAAATCACATGAAAATCTAAAGATTTCCATTCAAAAAAGTTGAATGTTAAAAAATGACTGTAGTAAAGATATACATTACACCTTCCTAATTGCGTTAAATTTTTCTTGACCTAGATTGTATGTAATAATATTAATGTAATGTTTCAGTTTGCTACATGGTGAAAATGTTGATAAATTCAATTTCAGTTGAAACAATAAAAGCACACAATAAAGGAAAGCACAAACATTCACTTTCAGATGAGTGAAGATAAATAGAATTTCACTAATTATATCATATTGAGGTGTGCTCAATAAAATTGCTTGGTGCAAGGGAAAATTCAACTATTACACAGATAGAACACAGGTATGGTGAGAGGAATGTAAATGCAGAGGACCAGTTTATGTTATATATTCTTTATAAAGTAGTGAATATATGTGCAAAGAGTAAGAAAACATCATTTTGTTTAAAGCCATTTATCTATGTAAATGTCATATGTTTTCAGTCATCTATTGTGGTGGGGGATGAAGAATGTATTGAAAAAAAATTGAAGATGTGTCTTTGTGTGAGTCTTTGCTTTGAGTCCATGTGATGTATCACTGTGCTTACATGTGTGTTAGGGGTGGGTACTGGTTTAGGGCCGGAGGTTAAGATCAAGGCTGGACCTAATATTCTGAGAAAAGTTGTAAATGGGTAGCCTCCATAGCAGGCTCCTTGGGGCCTTTCTCCATCCTTTTTTTTGCCCATACTTTTGCTGGCCATTTCTTTTTGCACATGGTTACTTGACTATTGGTACCGTAATGGTCCAAAAAAGATGCCAATTTCTAACAGTAATTGTACGCCCTCAAACTCAAATAATTATCCTGTGTATGGCCACTTCACCATGAATTTAAAACCACCGTGAACATTTTCCATGGTAGTAAGAGACTACGGTGTTTGGTGCTATTGCGAACTTAAATCCCTGTGAACTTAAATGCATTTACAGTACTTGATTTGAGGGACCTGTCAGGGATGAGGACTCAATACCTCCAGGTTCTGAGTCAACCACCCTAACCAAAAGGCACACAGTGTTTTTAAAAATCACATACAGGAAAGTAAGACAAATGAACAGTTCTGCACCTTATTTATTTACAGGTAGAATTGTCTTGGTCATCATGTACAAAATCACAACCACCAACTCCCAATTTCTGCATCAAACCTCATACAAAAATTAATCAAACAGTGTACACCAGGAATTGACATGTAAGAAGCCACAGTGCTATTATAATAAGACATTTTGTCGCTGATATGGACCTTGCAGGTTTCGAGAAATTTTACTAGCAATGTCCCTCTCCCAAAAAACAAAAACTATGCAGAGAATACAGTATTTCATTACTTGATGGGCATTGGGTCAGAGTATAATAAGATTGGAGTCATTATAATTAGCTGCATCTGAAGAGCTAAACCTGGTTCTACACCACAACATACTGTACAGCTTCTCATGGGGACCATCCAATAATACATGTGAGGGGGGCAAAACAATTCATCGCTCATGAAGTCATAATGATCATTTCTTGTGACCCATGACTATGCTATCACTTTAGCATGTAAAATCATTGGATTGCAACAATCCCCTTACATGCATCAGTGAACAAACCCCAATGAGAATGCATAACACAATACCTTGTGTCTGTACAATTAGGGTAGGGCTGTTACATTACTCTGACCAGGACAGGGTTGATATGATACAGAGCTCTCTCCTACGTCAATCAATTGCATCCAACTTGACAAACAAAATTAATATTTCATCACATTTTCATCAAGCTGTGAACAGAGCCACGTAAGTTTTACAAGATTGAATCCATTTGACAGTTATGCCAATAACAAGCAGAAACAACTATTTCATTGAGGGTTCCAATTAAAAAAAATGTGTGCAGTCACAAATCATAAAACATGCTTCAGTGTTTAAATGGACACAGCACTTTTGCCTCTTACACAGTACAGCTCTATAATGGTCAACTGTGGGGGCTGGGAAATTCTCCAATCATGGTGATTTTCAGTGAGAAAATGAAATGATAAGGGATTCATATACTTAAAATTCAAAATATTCCATTCATGGAACCAACAAGAAATTTGCACCATCAGATTTTTCTCTCAAACTTTGGCTCGGACACTCTGCGAATACAAATCTATGTTTAGTATGACAAGGTTGTAACAAACTTCACACTGCCAATGACTATGATACAAACCACAGTTGGCTTTGTAAAATAAGCATCAAAATGTGCTAGAAACAGATACTATTATACATTGCCAGTATGATTCTGCAAGTATTCAAAGTCTTTATTCCTAATATAGACCATACACATGTTAAGGTTTAATGCAATAATAAGTACATGAGGCTGCACTAGTTTAATTTCTTGGTTCTCGGCTTTTGGAAAAAAAATAAAGGTGGGCCAAATCAACATGAAACAAACATCTTAGAACTACATGCTACCGCAGAAGTCACAAAGTTAACATACAAGGCTGGTTAACTTTTCAAACCAAAGATTTTTTAACTTTTATCAAGTTTTGATGCATTGGCAAATGGAAAACCAGTCCTGTATAACTAGGAAGAGAAGGACATTCACCAAATGTTGGTACCAAAATGAGCATTTTCCCTTCTCAAACTCCATATCTGTGCCACACTGGTGCGGCACGTTCCGGGCATTAGCTTGGCACTTTGGGTACCTGTGCGGCACCACTTGACTTCCCTGTGGACCTTTGTATTGGTGCCGCACCAGTCCTCCCACAATTAATCATCATTTATCATGCAGGCTAGCAGGACTGCATGTCCCTGCCTGGGTTACATGTCAACTTCTTCCCTGGACAGGGGGTCAGCAGGGGGTGGTCACACCTTATTAAGGTCTGCCCCGCTGCCTGGGGCTGCCCCAGCCACATGTGCCACTGGCTTGAATTACATGTATCAAGGCAGTTTAGAAAATCCTACTACCGGTAGTATTTCTAGTTGTCCAAAAAGAAGGAAATTAGAAACTATTTGTAGATGGATGTCCTTTGTTATGGTTTTGTTTTGTTTGGTCAAGGAGAGTGAAGGAAAAAAAACCCTCAGCATTTTAAGGCATGCAACATGTACATGTAATGATGTATGCTAATACTGGAGTCTTTGACTTTATTTGTTGTACCCAGGCAGTACAGTAAATGGAAGGTAAATATTCAGTTACATAATTGCATCCATGCAGTACAACCTTGATTGCAATTATGCTGGTGCAG
>NC_049989.1:9961530-9977344 GCF_000003815.2 Branchiostoma floridae | reverse complement strand
GTCCGGCTGTCGATCGTACCAGACAATAAAACTTGCACTAACACTGGCCAGGGGTAACAGGTGTTGAGCTGTTGTCCATTCCGTCTTCAGAAAAAGAAGAACAATACAGTGGAAAGATCTCCAAGTATTCTATTCTAGAATTGTTCCAGTTCCCAGTGTAAAAAAGATCCTGGGGGACATAATCTCTTGTAAACACTAAGGCTTTTGTTTGCTTTTAGCCTCAAGGGGGTATCATGTTCTGGTATGCATATTGGGTTACAAATTTGTTTGTCCTTCTCTTGGTCACTAATGGTGCCATTGGACTTTTCCACCCATGCATTTTTAGATAGAGCTTTGATAGAGTTAAACCTCCTTGGGTTATATTCAGTGTTCAGAGTGACAGACAGAATTGTCCTCTAGCTCTAAGAAGACGAGTTTTCAAACTGTCCTCATTCTTTGGCTTCCTGTGCACATGGGTTAGAAGGAAGCTTGCTGGGTGTGTATGACCTTTGAACATTGAAGTTGGAATGTTGCATAACCTGTTGGTTGAGTCTATGACCTTTGAACTTGTGATTGTGAGGTATATCCAATAGAAATGTTTTTAGAAAATGGTTATTTTTAGAACAAAAATAGTAAATGCTACCAAAATCAACATCAGGTGTTGTATATTCTACACACTAACTGTACAATGTATGAAATGTTGTATTTCATTGATATAAACAGAATTGCTTCAACAGCAACCTTAAAACATACCCAAAACTCCTTTTGCCCACGCAAACAATTGCAAATAAAACCATGATAGTAAATACATTTACAGTACTAGATGCAATTAATAAAAAAAACGAGATGATCATTTTCTGTTAAAAACAGACCGAAGGATTAGAAACTGTTTCATCTCCACAGCTCATTTTGTGAGGATGCAAGTCTGCCTGAGATGACATTCCCTATGGAGAAGTTGACATCAGCAGAGAGTGACTGTATCATACACACTGCACAGGGGCTAGGTCTGGAGGTCACCACAAGACAGATGGTAAGGTTTTTGGTTGTTTACTTATTCTTCAAGTTTCAGGGCTGTCTGAAGTATCTGTCCTCCATAGTGTCACAGCAGCTGAATCAAATTAAATGTCAGTAGAAAAAAATCATAACATTTCTTGCCAATAGCGCCATGAAACTTCCACAAAGTAAAAATGGAAATTCCTCCTGGACCAATGAAAATGAAAATGTTGGGAAAAAAACTTAACAGAGAATAAGCATTTTAAGATTTTCCAGTGGAGTATGTCCCATATCCTCTAGATTCTTTTGAGAAAATGCAGAAAAAGTCATTGCTGAAGAGTCCATTTACAGTAGTTACTTTGAGAAGTGCCCATTTCTATTGAAAGATTTACTGTGACTTTGATGTGTTTCTGGAAATCATTTCAGATTTGGTACAACCTTTCCAGTTCTAATGTTGAAAATAAAATTTGCTTTTTTTATGCATCAAAAAGAGTAGCAAATATAACAAAGTTTAACATATCATTGAAATTTATTGTATTGCACAGGGACCAGACAAGCAACTGCGAGTGAGGAAGAAGACTTCTGGGGGAGCCTAGAGATTTTCTTTAGTAGCTGAAGGCAGTTCTTGTACTCGAGTGCATCTGC
The DNA here is from genome assembly GCF_000003815.2 of Branchiostoma floridae. Taxonomy (NCBI): domain Eukaryota; kingdom Metazoa; phylum Chordata; class Leptocardii; order Amphioxiformes; family Branchiostomatidae; genus Branchiostoma; species Branchiostoma floridae. The sequence goes on along the minus strand of NC_049989.1, from coordinate 9,975,727 downwards.
CCTTGTGAAAGAAAAACTTGAAGCCATTCCCTTGCCACATTCCTTTTACAAAATTATCACTGATTCTGTCAGGCACTGGTTCAGATGACAAGAGACAGCTTAGTGTAACTGGTGCTAGACAGCACTCAATACATAGTTTCTATAATTGCAAAGTGTGCCAAAGTTAGAAAATGCAGGAAGGACTTCTAGCAGTACTACTAGACTGCGGTACTGCATACAGTACTGTTTATTTGTTGCCATACTAATGTTGCCATACTGATGTTTTGTTAAGACTTTTTTAGTTTTTGGTATCGAACTCTTATTTTTCTATACACTGTTTAACTTGAAAAGCTAGTTTTTAGTTTAACATAGTTGACCACATACTATCCATGTAGCTAGAGGGTATGTGTCCATATAACATAATGATTGTGTATTTAGTTTTGTAAAATTGCAACTCAGTGAAAGTTGCAATTATGGTGCTCCTAGAAGTATCTTTTTTTTATGACAAAGTAACTTTTTGTTTATTTTTCTAACAAAGATGGGTTATAGTGTTGGTAAGTAGAAAAAGACTTGTAAACATGAAAAGTTGACAGTAGAACTAGAAAGGGCAGTTACTGTATTGTTTGCGATATCATTAGAAATGACCATGACAATTTTAAAGTGGAAAGCAATCAGTTGAAGCCATGCATGAGTGGAAAATACAGTATGACATGACATCTGAAGCTGATCTTGTGTGAACTTAATCAAGAAGATATGATGTTGGATAGAACAAAATACAAGCAGAGACTTTGATTCATACATCATACATGTATATTCATTGCAACATTGAATATAAAAGCTAAATAGAGCAAGAGCCCACTAGAGTCAGTCTGCATTTGTTAATGGATGTAGTATAATTTTCGATACCTAGTTTGTTTTACCTGTCCAGTAGTTTTAAAGCCTTCAGCAACATGATCCACAATGATAACATTAAGAGTAGATCATCTACAGTTACGTGTACAAAGTGAACAATGTACATTTTACAGTGAGTTCCTCCTTAGGAGTGACGACACCCTGGCATGAGAAAGACTGAAAGGTATAGTAAGCCAAATAAATACCCAAAAGCAGTTCCGTATTGACGATAAGCAACCAAATTGATATCCAGTTGCTTGAGTAACTGCTTTTTGGCGTTTGTTATTACCTGGATGTCTAACCTTCATTGACCTAAGCAAATATACATGTCCTCAAGCACAGAAACTAGCTGATTTATGCCCCTTCCTTGATATTCTACTTTATGCCCACTACATAGGTATGGTAAACAGGAAAAAGAAATATTACCAAATAAATATGACCATTGGCAAAACACAATATCTTAACATCCACTGTCACTATATAATTGTGCAAAGGAAGTAAATATAGGTCTTAGATATAAATACACCATAAATACAATACATTAACTGTATTATACAGTATAAAATGTTACAGTACACCACTGCTAACTTATACATTCTAAAATACTGATCATATATATGTGGTACGTTAAGCCTCTCTAACAACTTGAGTACTCCAGTTGAAGGCATGGCAAAGACAATATGATGACAACAATTATTGTAATATCCAGCACAATCTAATCAGGCTGATGATATACAGCACCAAATATTTTACAAAAGATATGGTTCCCTGTCATACAATCCATACAAAAATGATGGCAAGACTTGCATAGCTTTATACATTTGCAATATATGAACTGCTATTTCCATTTAGCTCTGTCAACATGGCCGCAAAATATGGCTAAAATACTTCAGCAACTAAGTTGTCATCAGTACTCTACTGTATAGACTTTGATAGACTTGGTCAGTTAGCTTTTGTATTTTGTGTGCTAAACAACTTCAGTGCACTTCTCGCAGCAATAAAAGATGTTGATCCAGAAATAAACCTGATTATCTAGCATATAGCAGCAAGGCTTGTTGCCATGGTGATGTCAATCATCTGTCTCTAAGCAGCAGACTCTTCCCCTGTAAAAAAGAAAAGGGCATGACTGTAAGCTCAAACCACATGGCCTGTTCCACAATACCATGAATATAGGGGTGATTTATGAGATTATTACATTGTTAATAAAAACAGTTACCGTGAAAAAAAGTGCATCATCATGCAACTGTCAAACTACATACGAATGCAGCAAAGGGAACATAGATATACAGAATGATGCAAACACTCATCACATCGGACAACAACAATACTCTGTTGTCTGAGGTTACCCTCCATCACAGAGTAATGACCAATCAAATTTAACATAACTTAAAGGCAGTATATGATACAAAACAATATATGATGTACCGTGCTCCTCAGTTGGCTGTACAGGGTGGTGGATCTCCAGGATGTGACGTCCCACGAACGCCTGCAGCATTTCCTGAATCTCATCTGCGTTGTTCATGATGAACGTGAACTTCGGTCCTCGCGTGGTCTTCACATTAAACTCGTCATCACTCTCCGTACCCCTAATTTGAAAAACACTTTTTAGCAAAAATGTAAGAGAGGATGTTAGAAGGTTAATAGAATGTTGAGTCAATGTCCATGTTTCTCAGCAGGCATTCATGGTTAAACCTGTGTGTAGTTAACATTAGATAGGTGGCCTATAAACAGGATTTTAAATTCTAGGGTCACTGGGCAAAATAGTTTGAGGAACCACCAAAGAGTGTACAATTTCCATACTATTAAAAATGTCATTATCTGAAAATGCAAGCAACCAATACATATCATTTTGTCAAAGGATGAGGAAACAGCCAGTGCCTTTTACTAGTTTATAGGAATTTCTCAGATAGAAAAACTGGAACTTCTTAAGTATCAAAGGATAAAATCCAACCATTCTTTCATTGTTCAAGACCTAAGACCAAATTCCATTCCAACTGTTACAGTTTTTGTGACACTGACAAACTGCTACCACAGACAAACACAATGATTGCAAAATACCAAGACATAAGCAGGCAATGGTAATGATCCCGAACTGAATACCATAAACATACTTTCTCTTTGAGACGGACTTGACGTCCGTTAGCGGCACCAGCAGCGCTACTTTAGTCCCCCTGCCGGAGTCACTCTCCTCCAGAACTGACAACTCCTTCCAGTTCACAGCTGCCACCGCAGACCTCTTCAGGGTGATGCCTGGGCCACTCATCTTCTTAATCACGAAAAATCTGAGGATTGAGATATTGGCATTTAGATTGTCGTACAATCGCTATCCAAGGGTTTTCTTGGGATAACATTTGCATGTCTTGCAAACTTTAGCTGTCTTTTTACGGAAAATGGTATGATCTTATATCCTTGTCAACGGTTCTGTCACAACCTGTTTGAAAAGTCTACGACCATACACATAGCACATTTCAGCCACGAGTACATGTACCTTGAAAAGAGCTGTGCCCACTTGTCCATGGCCTGTTGTACAAGTACAGCCTTCTCATCCTGAGACGAGACTGTCGTGCCATCGGGATACAGCTGAAACACAGTTGGGATGTTATTCAAGGAGTTATTCAGGAAATAACCTATAAGATGATGACGATGAAGGAAGTTTTCATCAGCGATTGAGTGCCATGTTATTAGATACACCGTAACCTGCTTGTACTAGTTTGGAGTCCAAATATATTTGGCAATGCTTTGGCTTCCAAAGATTAAAGAAACAAAGTTGACTAAAACAAACAAGACCTGACCCCAAGCCTAAGCTAAACAGGAAGCCTTCCCCTAAGACTAGTGTTGCCGAGATATCATAGTTTACAGATAAACAATATTATAGTCAATATTATTGATGTTTACAAGTATTAGACACAAATGGCTCCTTGATTGACACTAAGATGTATATTATGCCTATCATATTCTCCTACTTTATACAATGTATTACCAGGAATTCAAGACAATATTTGTGTCTTATGCAACATTGTCCAGAGTCAACACCAATATCTGATAATGTAGGCATATGCTTAGAGCTTATTGTAACACTAAATGTTGTACCTTCTTGAAACTGTCCATTGTAGCGTTGACCCAGTAGCCTGCTCCCAGCCTCTTCAGCAGCTTATCTGGGACATAAGTCTGTATAACCTCAATCAGGCCCTCTTCAGAGACGCTCGAGCCGTGCTCGATGTAGAATCTTCTAGCAGAGAACTCTGCATACTCAGCATCCTAGGGGAAAAGCAAAAATTGTGTTGCAAATTTCCAGTGTATGAAAATGTATTACAAGCACAAATGATTAACAATTATTTATTGGAAGCAAACAAAGTTGCAGCATGAATTTGAAACATGAAAAGTATAATCCATATTGTTTTCTTACATCCTGGCACTTGTACTCTCCGTACTTGAGTCCTCCCACTAACTGGTGATAGATGAGAGTGGTTCCCACAGGGTCCTTATATGGGTCGTGCCACGGACCAAACACCTCTTTTCTGGAATATATTGACAGTGTTTTAGTGTTCAGTAAAACATTGAATTTCATACGTTGGCAATGCGCAATATTACAAAACTGCACATTGACCTACATTAACTATTAAGTACAATCTACAGAGTTGAAAAGTAATACACCTTTCTCACGCGGCGGCCATGATAGATCGAAGACGAGGTCAATGAGGCAAACAGACAAAACTTATGTCTAAAATCAGGTCCCATTTAGTTTTCCCCGAAACCATACAAACTTTCATGATATATGATAGAGTAATAAATATTATAATTAGTGTTATGCACCGAAAAATGTAGCAATTTAGAGTAGTGTAGACTGGTCCCATAGTCCCTTAAGAGATGCAAAATAAAAACATAATAATGCAAATATTTGACAGACTTCACTTATTGGTCGCTTCCCTAATTGGCAGGCTATCATTAGTTGAACTGCTAATTATGATGGACAGCCTTTTGTTTGCCTCATTGAACTCGTTTTAGATCTATCATGGCCGCCGCGTGAAGGAAGGTGTATAGATATTTGAATACATTACTACAGTTTTGAGACAAGGAAACACATACATGTACTTGCATAATGTAAGGAGTGTATTGCACTGCACATACTGTACTGTATTGTAACGTATGATTAATGTTGTTCTGTACCTGAAGAACAGATCCCACTGCACATCTTTTCCCGACAGACCCTCGTCCCTGCCAGTCTGTTCCACATGTGATATGGCATCCATGATATGGTGCTCCCACTGGGCACTGCCGCTTGTTAACGAGATTGTCTGCAATAAGACAAACAAGTTAACATATCATCATCACGTCAACGAAGGTTAGACATCAAGGTAATATGATATGCCCAAAAGCAGTTACGATTTCATCATATGCAGTTGCTTGAGTAACTGCTTTTTGGCATGTTATCATTATCACTTTCTAAAAACATACTTGACGTTTCAAAGGATTTGTACTAAATAGTCACAGAGGCGCAGTCAGTGGAATATTTGTTCCTAGTTATGTTCAAAAGCTAAAGCTGTAGAAACACTGAAGATTTGGATGTTACATGGAAAGAAGATAGCAAGTTACAAATCTCAACAACAACAAGATTCTTTCTGTGTCTTTCATTTTCAGAAATGGTGGACTGTTTTTTCATGGACAACATCATTGCAATGGTGGTTAAGCTTGACAATTGTGTTGCATTGATGTAACATGTTCGTTTACAGTAAATAAGTTACCTTTACCTGATCAAACATGGTGATGTAGAAGGCAAATCCAAAGTGATCCAGAAGGGAGATCTTTTCAGACAGCTGGATCCTGAGCTCACGAATCGTCGTTGCCGAATCTACTTCTACCTTCACCACTCGCTCGTCCATGAGAGTAACGGCCACCAATATTGGTCGTCTTCTTTTCACAGCCTGTTAGAGGGCAGAACACATATACTGCATCACAGAACAGGACCAGACTTTGACTGTAAATTTTCTATATTACAAAGTCATATCAAGATACATGTCAAAATACTGTTATCATATGATGGATAAAGTTGAAAGCAAGTGTTTTACCAAGATATTTTGGTCACAACCGGATGAATAACTCATATTTATGTACGATATTCATTTTGCAATGAGTAAGAGCTTTCATCGTAATGCTTGAATAATGATCTAGATATGTCTGACAGCTCAATATTGGTACAACCAAGTAAGTCATTCTGTGTAAAGTGACTTCAGACAATCTCACACTGAAGCCAACCAAACTGTTTAAACTCCTTTTTATCAGTGTCTTGTTCTTCCATCTTCCACTTACCAGTTTTGTGATGATTAATATCTCATGATTATGTTTATTTTCTCTAGTTACCTACTATGATTCTTCATGCTCTTTATTATTGTGATGGCATTGATAAAATAGTTTTCATCTCCATATTGTCTGTGTTTCACAGTTTGATGTCTTATAAACCCAAACAGAATGTTAAAGTAAGACTGACGTTATACTCCAGCTGTGGCGGTGGAAGACTCCTGGTGCCGTTAGAGCAGGTTCTACGCAGTCGCTCCTCACAGTACAGGCTGTACTCAGGTGGGGCGTGGCCGCTGATGAAGTAACGAACCACCTTCGTCACCTGTAATAAACATTTAAGGTCAAAAGATGAGGATATAGGCACTGTCACATTTGGAACACCATTGCTTCTACATGTACAACACCACCATGCAGTTAGTACAACTACTTACCCTACACTCCAATGCCCGTGCAATCCTACGCCTCTATGTTAGGGTTAGGGTTAGGGTTAGGGATAGGGTTAGGGTTAGGATTAGGGTTATGGTTACAGTAGGGTTAGGGTCTAAGAGATAGGACGAGGGCGAGGGCAAGGGCTAGAGCTAGGTTATGGTTAGGATTAGGGTTACGGTCTAAGGGATAGGGATAGGATTGGGTTAGGGATAGGGTTATGGTAAGGGTTAGGTTAGCATTAGGTTAGGGTTAGGGTTAAGATTTGGGTAAGTGTACTTGTTAGGGTTGGGTTTGGGTTCAGGGGTTCTGAAACATATGGCCATCAGAACATAACTCTTAGATGTTCAACAAATGCCTGATCATTGTGACTTCTCACCAGACTGGACGGTGCAAAGCACCCGGCACACAGTGACAACAGGAACCAGCCTCGCTCTCGGCTCCGCTCTGATGGGTTGTCCGATAACTGTTTCATCAGCTGGGAGTAGATCTCGTCCCTAGGGTAGCATGGGAACGGTAATCTCGTTCAAATTATGTATGGAAAATACTATAATGCATGACTTTTAATTTTTGTGTGTGAGTGTGTGTGTGCACGTGTGTGTTTAACACTAGCTACCAACACCACACACATAGACCATATAGCAGGCCAAACGTTGAACGCTTGACAGGGCATAGGACAGAACATATACTGTTTGAAAGAAATAGAACCTGTATGCCTGAAGAGTTTTGCTTTTTCCGTCCTTGCAGTTAGCGACATTTCCGCTCGAGGGCGTACCTGAGCGGTTTGCTGTAGATTCCATATCCAGTGATGAACGCGACCTTCTCCACACCGGATGTTGGCGGCAGGACTTCCGGTTGTTGAGCCACCTCGTTGTTGACAGCGGCCTCTTTGGCGGCATTATCCGTGGACAGGTCGTACTTGGACGACTTCTTACCGGTGATTTTCGCGCCAAAATTCCTGAAACTCATCCTTCGCTTAATGGGAGGCTGCAAAACACATAGAATGAGGACTTAAAACACAAGATTTTCCATGACAAAACTTCAGTAAAAACAAAGAGACCGGTTCATGATGAATGCTAGAGTTGGTTTCTACGAAAAAAACCAACAATTTCTACTCCGTGCAGCTTAAAATTCCGTTTGGAAGGCATTTCAGCACCTGGATAGTTCCAAACCGAACTATTATTGAAAAGTATAAAAACACGCTATCTTAATGTAAATATTCATATTTTGTACGTTTTTAATCTGAAGCTACAAACCTTTTTTCTGGATATAAACTCGACCACATCGGTGTCTGCCACGTCTCCCATGAACTTCTGTATGGTGACCCACACCTCCAGCGCCGCCTAGCGGAACAAACCTCCGTTATACAAGCTTCCACAGGACGTATTAACGTTATATCAGGTCATGTTTACGTGAATGTTATCCCATCTGTAGTTCCCAAAATGGTGTGGCGAAAAAGGTATCTTACGGGTGAAATTCTGATGCAACGTTGACGAAACATCCAACAGAATGTAACGTTACTGTGATTCTAGTGCGTGTAACAGTAACAACTGCTTGGCGCGTCTGACATCACATTAATATTGCAACTGAGGTACCAGTCTCACCGTCTAGTTGTTGTTGTTGTTTACAGTTGATTATTGAGTGGTAAAAGCCATTCTCCAAGTTGATCGACATATGTTTTGCGCCTGAATATGCACTCTACGGTTCTTCTGACGTACCCAGTTAAACCCCACCAATAAACATAAATATAAAACATTCTTTAGAAGGCATCGATGACACTATTCTATAAGTAGTGATCATCGGGAATTTAGCAGAATTATGGGAGTTAAATCTACACAATTTTCACAATCTAACCACCAACCTGCTGATCATCTTCCGACTTGAGCTTGAGTAGCGGCTGTTTGAGTTGCTCCTTCGTGAAGGAGTGGTTCTTCCCGCCCATAAAGTGACGCAGCGCGAAGGTGTTGAAGCTGTAGTCCGCTAAGAACTCCCCCATTTCGTCTTCCAAGATGTCTTCAAACTCGCCGTCTTGTAAGCTTAGCACACTCAAGGACTGGAGGAAAAGTACAAACACAAGTTATTGGTTATATTCTTAGGCATAGCTATCAAAGGAAAAACCAATCTGCAGGTTTTAGAGGTGCCGTTCTTTGCGATTCTCGACATCACGGCGAGAACAAAGCTTACCATTGTGTACATTTATTTGTCTTTTTTTCGTTTTTGTTATTTGTCAATTTCATTCTGCTTTGCTCAATGGGTTATACGTTGTCATAACTTGAGTGCGCCGCCATCTTTCCTAATTCATTTATGAATGTTTTCCCAAGAAAAAAAGAACAGAGCATAGACTTAATGTCTAAGGAGATGTGTAGTCCGGAGTAGGTTCTAGTATTTCAAGGTTGTTCTGTGACGTTTACTTTTCAGAACGTTTTTTTTCTAGTATTCCGACATTTGCGCTTTTCTACAACAAGCATCAAACACGTGCACTGAGCCGGGCCCACAACTGTTGTAGATTACAAGAGGCGAGTGGCGTTCAATATAAAGTTCTCGGTCTCCCAGAAACAAGGGACACAACTCAAATTTTCAGACATGGGTACAAATGATAAAGTCTGCATTATAAAGTATGTGAGAATGTGTAAAATATGCATCGGAGATCATGACAGAAATGAAGAAGTAAGTTCTCATGCTGAGAAAGACTGGATCCTATAAAAAGATCGAAAAAGGACGAAAGAATCACGCTTTAGCTGGCAGCATAATTCAACCCAGGATGTCTGGAAACTAGAAACAAACAAAAAAGATTATCTTCATCAGTCACAAGAGTAAGAAGCCAACGAAAGAGCAAAAGGCGAGAGCTAAACACGGGAAATGTGCGGAAAACTAGGATCACAGCATGTTACCGGGTCCTTGCGTTGTTGTTCTTCAGCAGACGACGGAAAGGTGGCGCTGCTGGGTAGGGGTCGTGTTAGGTCCCAGTCCTGAGTAGATTCACCACAAGAGACAGCCGCACGTTATCCCAAAGTTGATATCGGTTAGTTCACATTTAAGACAGTTGATGACGTACATAGAATGTACTTTCACAATGGTGTGCAGTTTATTTTTAGAGAAGAGGGTGAGTTGTGCAGTGGTCTGTAGTACTATGTTTAACAGTGGAGGGGAGCTGTTAACAGTGTGTTCACGGCGCTACAAATATAGTGAGATAAATGTTATCCGATTTTTCAATGGCACGTGCTTAAGTTTTCTCCTTCCTTTTGTCAGAAGGAGAACCAAAATGAATTGAAAAATTGTGGCAACATGCTGTGAATCAACAATTTCTTTTGATCACCCACCATTGCTATAATGCATTGGTTCAGTGCAAAAACAGAACTAATGTTGTATACACATAATACATTGATTTCTGTGTTTGTTTGCTTGTATGTTTGAATGTTTCACCGTGTAGGCTAAAATTAGGGAACGTTGGACAGCGCCAAGTGTCGTGCTACGTTCCCGTGCTTTAATAGCGCCCCCTATGTGCAGTGACTGTCACAACATCTCCGCTGGTCGGGGTACCATGAATACCATATATGGTACCTGATCCTCCTGCTCGTTATCCCCATCATTGACCTCTGACCCCTCAGGAGGGGCTAAATACATGGACGCCCTGGACGGCTTTTTGCCCCCTAGCAGTGAAAATCGTCTCCGGATTGCCGACTGTTTTATGGATCACCATGGGTGGAAATAGCGTCAGTAGAAAACAGCTCTTCTTTAATTCTTATCTCAAACTCAGATCATCTCATTTTAAACTTGCTGTAAAAGCATTGCATTAATGTAAAGCACTCCCAAAGCAGTAACGGTCTTTTCTGTTCACTAAATACACACCGTGATTGTGAGGTGTAGTCAGAAACAAATTCCCTGGCGAAAGCAATGCGGTGGAATTCGTTGTAACATTTTCAATTCAATCAAAAACTATACTGCACCATCTTTGGGGTGACTTTCTGCACACGCGCACTCTTACCTTGCTACTTTGACGTTTCTCGCCAGTCTTGATCGGCAGTGACCCTTGTCTCTTCAACTTCTGCTCAGAGGACGACTTCTTCCCAAACAACAAGGACCGGGTTCTCTGTGGAAGAGGAACATATGACGATGATGGTTTATTGCAATTGCATCAGTGATAATGTATGGCAATGTACAGACAACAAAAGTTACATAGAAGCTACTCAGATACAGCATCATGGCGCGCAAACCTTCTCTGATATTCTCTCAACAGGAACGGGGGTGATATTGACTTCCAGCAACGTTTGACCCATTGATGACGTCACACGTGCGACAAGTCACGTGTCCAGAGAGATTGGGTCAGAGAGCTGATATGGACCTTGAGATTTAGCGGAAAATTCCGCTGACTCTAATTTCTTTTATCTGAAAAACCGTAACTCAGATAAACTTTAATACTAACTCAACTACTACGTAAATCACTTTCCCATTGTGCATTAGTGTTGTCTGTGAGAAAGATTAGGAATCATAAAAGAAGATTTCATGAATTTAGCTTTTCTTTTATACAAGATTTGGCACACACGACATAACGTTTGCCTTTGTTATGAATGCTCAGCACAGCTGCATCTGTCAGAGCTCAAGTAATAACTTGACTCCTGTATTGCCAGACACGTTCACATCGCCCCGGGTAAGAGTGGGGCATGGCTCTGCAATATTTCCTGTCCATTCTGAGTACTTACGTAAGCGTTTCACGGAGCTTCAAGGACTAACAGATCGTGAGACATTTTTTTATTCCAGACTTCAAGTTTCTAACAGTCATGGTGCAATCTTGGTCGACGTATTCAAAGAAAAATCTCCCCATTCAAAAACGATTTTTCTTGAACACCACGGACACCTTTTACGAAATAGTTGGCTTTTAGGTTTTGTTTTATGTTATTTTGTTTTGCCTGGACTGTGTTTCAAAGCAATAAGGGCTGAACCAAAAGTCATACACAAACGACAAAGTACTTATCCTTATACACATTTAAAGACGAAAGGAGTCAGCTCAGCATTTTATATATCTAGATGAGAAAACAGAATATAAGATATCATGCGTAAACATCTAAAAACTGCTCTTCTGCATATTGCAATAGGCACTAAAATATGAGCTACAACCACAATCCCTCCCAAAGAATATGCCTCAGGAACCTCCGTATCAGACGACCAAATGTATCGCAAAGAAATATGAGGACAACTGTAATGGTTAACGATACCTGAGCCCTCACTTCTTCTACGACTTCTGCAAAACCAGCTGCAGATGTTTTGCCTTCCTAGACGCCGCGCTGATAGATACAGACTTTCCTATACCTGACCAAGAGTCTATACAAACGTGTTGTATAGAATAATGCATGACATGCCACAAGAGCCAGAGGGAGGTCGGAGCAGACAAATGCAGCGTTCGTCGGCTAAAGTGTCTCCGTGAGAGTAATAATAACTAACGTTCCCTTTTTCTCTAAACGTCTGTTTAAGATTCAGTCTACGTTCATCTTCAGTAGACATAAGATGTCTGGACGGAAAGTTATATCGATCTAAAGTATGGTTTACGTTTACTTCACCGCTGAATATAACAGTTATGTTTTATCTATCTACGAGAAAAAGTGCACAAATTGCCTTCAGTATGCAGCAAGGGAATCAGAGATGGAAAACGTCGCCCCTTTACCCATACTGTTTTGCGAATTATAAGTCTCGCGGACAAAGTAGCACTGAATATGTATGGTAACGCCGTGTACGTATATTGTGAATATCACAACTTCACAGAGACAGACAGACACACTGACACATTAGTCAAAAACATGAATTCACTCTGTTAGAACGAAGTTATGAAACTTATGCTTATGAAGGCAAGCAAAATTTGTAGTCTCATAATTCTAGGCATTGTTGCCCACTGGCAGCATAGATATTGTCAGCAAGGATTTGTACCCATTTGTAACATGCTTTCAGATATTTTTCGTACGTCAACCTGAGTTCTGGAGTAAATACCAAGATGTCATGGTCAATGTGCCTCACTTTGACTTTGAAAGAAGGTAGCTATAGCAACATGACTGAAGCCCGAAGCAGCTTACACTTGACCTTTAAGTGGCTTGAACAAGACGTCATTCCTGTATACAACTCGCACACCAGTGCCTCTGGGCTTGGTACAAGATGTAAATGGATAAAAACATCATCGGTCTGAAGAGTAGAAGTGGTAAATCTATCGGACCTTGAACTTGTACTGTTTTGTTTGGTACCGCAACACAGAACGTCTGAAAAGGGCTAAAGGGCTAAGGATGAAAGTATGTAGAAGTAAGACAATAGAATTAAGTTGCAAATCAAACATTGCAGGAACACAAGTATCATCTTAATACTTATCTAAGATAAAGTAATTCAGTGTTTACCTTGGGCTTTCTTGTTTTCTCGTCTTTCGGATTTACATCATCAATGACAGGGACCTGGAAGAATAAAAAATATCAATCAAGTATTTACGTATAAAAATATAGTTGATAAACGTTTACTGTTGAAGGAAAAGGCAAAGTAGTACTCATAGGATCCCCTTTTTTAGAATAATTCTCAAATTACACATTATATTTGAATAGGACAAAAATGGATATGGGTGAAGCATCATAATGTAGCAATAACGATGTGAATGAAATAACACATTTCTTTTAAAACGTTGTATTTGGATTTCGACTAAATACCTAATAAACAAACACATTACGACGATTTCAACCATTGAATGATCAGATACTCACGCCAAAGTCCAGCCCTATTTCCTCATGACTGCGGACCTCCCGAGCCTCTGCCGCTAGTGTGGGGGAGAGGGCCGCCAAACGCTCGTCCCACTACGGGTGGATGGAGGGGGAGGGGGGTCAGATGATAACGTCAAGCACCAGAACATTCACTTACCTCTACTAATCACTTCTTTCTACATTCAAAATATCTTTCAAGCAGCAAAACTGCGTTATAAACTCCCTGGTATGAGCATATCAATCGCAAAACTAGGGATCAAACTCAACATGTTAAATACAGACTCTAACAGGAAGGTTTTAGAATATTTCTGTTGATCAACAAGTTCGTCCATTTGATAAGAACTGGAAGATGACGAATATCAGTTTCTTATTGAATATCTCAAATATCTTGGAGGCTACATTTATCAATTGAACTATGCCCACAACTTATAATGAGTAAGGTCAAAGTGTATATGAAAAAAATTTATTGTTTACGCCTTAACCTAAACAATTAGCCCAGTTTGTTTTCTATTTCCCATCAACTTGTAGTCATATTTTCCATACCTGTATTATACAAACTTTTATCTCAAAACTTATCTAAAAGTAAAATGATCAAGCAGGTAACGCTTACCACATAAATTATTAATGACATCTTATTTTTTACACATGCTTCGTTGATATTGGTTACAAGCGTACAAAACGTTTTCTTTTGAGCGTCAAAATTATCCTTTTTTATAGGTTGAAGCGCGTCATGCAATATTCATCAATACAGAATGATTTCTTATGCCACCATTTAACTGTCAGTCCCAGAGGACCACGACAAAGGTCAAAGTTCAAGGGGCTGTTACACCACATTGCGCGACTATAATTGTGACAAGACGTCATCAACCTTGGCAACAATT
>NC_049989.1:9956305-9958516 GCF_000003815.2 Branchiostoma floridae | reverse complement strand
AAAACAGAGGATAGCCAAAACATTAAATCCAATTCCCCAAGCTGTTCAAAAACCCGACACCCTTATCGAGAAGGGTAGGCGAACAAATAACGAGGAATTGTAAAAATTCTGTACACTCATCTATTTGACCTTATAATCGCACGAATAGGGCCCACCTATGTATTCAATCCAGACTGCTTAGATCTTGACTAGAAGAGAGCCGCAACAAGTTAAGGACAAACCATTATGGATTTGGAGGGTGAGATGAAAATAGCTAAGTAAGGCCGGCTGTACAAAAAAAGCATTACTTACACAACAAAGTCGAAAGGCAAAAATAACACAAAACATTTTTCACCAATTACATGTTGGCCTAACATTCAATTTGGTACATGTACCACCATTTCACAACTACACCCACCATTCTCCCTCTGATCAATTTCGAATCGCCCCTAATATCTACCCGGAGGCCAGTGACAAGTTTCCCACGACCACAGGTCCAAAAGTCGGAAACCAAACTAATCGTTTGTCAAAGGTTATCAATGAGAAACCGCTAGCATATTACTGTGAATGTAACCACTCAACAATGACTAACGGGCTTATGATTTTCTGTTAGAAATGCCAGCTGCAATAGTTCAAATCCTGACGTCATTAGCGTTTTGAACCTTTCTTTATAAAAAGACAACCTTCAGTTGAACTTTTGGTCTGTGAGAGCTTAAATTTAAAATGTACATAGTCTTGAATGTCAGTGAACATTAACTAAGGAATGACTACGCAACGACCAGAGGATAAAGATAATGAGTATGTTTCGGCGTATTTTCCCATGCCAGATACCCCAACAGTGTATTGAAGATGCGTGTCTGTGTGAGCTAAATAGCTTCGCGTTTTCTAATGTCAGTGAACACAAAGTAAGCGTTTACTGCGCAAAGACCAAATTGGATAATGATAATTGGTAACTTTCGATGTATTTTCCCATGCTGCATATGTTACCAAAGTCAGTTGAAAACTATACCTGTGCAACTATACAAAACTTCGTGTTTTCCATGCATGTTAGTGTATTACTACACAACAACAAAATGAATGAATTACTTCACATCAACAAAATGAATGAAGAGAGTTTCTAGTTCTAAAGTATATCCAATGCTAGATATCCCAGCTCACTTTAACACAGTGAAATATCACAAGTTACATGCCAACTACGAACACAATATGTCGGTCTCTCAAGTATTTAATTAGTATTTGTATGATTATAACAAATGACTGTGGTACATACCGCTGCGCTTGTTGAACTGTGCTCTGAAAATAAGATGAAAGAATGAGTTCAGCAATCTCGCATTCAAACGGTTTGGAAAAGCTCACTAAATTTGCATATATTTTCTGATTTACGCAAAGATACTAGGTGAAGTTTAGACATTATTTGAATCTTTATTTGGTTCTAGTAAGAAACATTCGAATAATTAATTCATCAACATAGTTGGAGACATTACTTCAGTGACTGCAAGCTTATGCTAAATGTTTATTTAGGTGTAGTTTACATCTAGTTTATATCTCAAATTTAGTTCTATAACTAGAAATATTTGACCGATCAATTGCAATCTACCAAAATAGTTGGGGATATTTTACATAGTCATGACTGATTTAGTACCCGAAAGCCTATGTTAGATGTTTATTATTGAAATGGCAACTAATTGAGCATAAATTTCAACACGAAAACCATTGATCAATATCAAACTAAGCAGAACTTTCTGCATCGAATACCGGGGAGTCCGTACCTTCCATCAAAGATGAAGCTATGGACACGTCAGAGATAGAAGATGTGCGCTTCCGCCGGTAGTTTGGGCCCATCCAATGGAGAGGCTGCAGCCCCTGCCCAGGGTACTCTGGTTCAAACACGTTCCCAGGGTCCATATACTCCAGAGCTGCCGTGTTCACGGAACCTGACAATGGATAAAATAAAGTTTTCAATAGCTTTGAATTTTGTACCATGTTTCAGGCTAAAATAAACAACTATGAAGACAGCTACCACTGGAAAAGTGTTGCATTATCATCTATCTCTATCTACTAGAGTCCATAAGGTGTTAACTATGGTATTTACACACGGTCTGCATTCGATATTGGAAATCAACACTTATGAGTCAAAAGTTGTGTGTGCGCGAATAACTTATGTATCAGACACAACCCTATATATCTCCCAGTTTTTTTGTTAAGGTCCCTAATAACGGCCTATGCTACCGA
>NC_049989.1:9951634-9956205 GCF_000003815.2 Branchiostoma floridae | reverse complement strand
AGAGTAGTGTTACGCGTAAAAAAAAATTCGTTTTTAATAGCTCTTGTTGTTGGCGAGTTATTTACGTTTATAGCTAAGTCCCCCTAACCGCGACCAAAAATGTGGATTTTTCTAAAGTGTCCGAAATAGGCAAACTATGGTATCATTGGAAATGTCTCTTTGTGGGGAGTTGAACACTGCAATCTGTTTTTTAATAGCCCTTGTTGTTGGCGAGTTATTCGCGTTTATAGCTTAGTACCGATTACAGTAACCAAAAATGTGGATTTTTGAGAAGTGTCTGAAATAGGCAAACTATGGTATCATTGGAAAGGTCTCTTTGTGGGGAGTTTAACACTGCAATTCGTTTTTTAATAGCTCTTGTTGTTGGCGAGTTATTCGCTTTTATAGCTAAGCACCGATTACAGTAACCAAATAATGTGGATTTTTCAAAAGTGTCCGAAATAGGCAAACTATGGTATCATTGGAAAGGTCTCTTTGTGGGGAGTTTAACACTGCAATCCGTTTTTTAATAGCTCATGTTGTTGGCGAGTTATTCGCGTTTCAAGCTAAATCCCCCTAACCACGACCAAAAATGTGGATTTTTGAAAAGTGTCCGAAATAGGCAATTAAACTATGGTATCATTGAAAAGGTCTCTTTGTGGGGAGTTGAACACTGCAATCTGTTTTTTAATAGCTCTTGTTGTTGGCGAGTTATTCGCGTTTATAGCTAAGCACTGATTACAGTAACCAAAAAATGTGGATTTTTCAAAAGTATCCGAAATAGGCAAACTATGGTATCATTGGAAAGGTCTGTTTGTGGGGAGTTTAACACTGCAATCCGTTTTTTAATAGCTCATGTTGTTGGCGAGTTATTCGCGTTTCAAGCTAAATCCCCCTAACCACGACCAAAAATGTGGATTTTTGAAAAGTGTCTGAAATAGGCAAACTATGGTATCATTGGAAAGGTCTCTTTTATAATGAACCCGGAGATTGACAGGGCTGGGCATCACGCTGCAGTTTATCACCCTAAGTGTCGTACAGCTATCAATTCTTTATGCGCTAATTTAGATTTACACGATATTTATAGATATTATAACCCCAAAACAACACGTTATACCTGGAGAGTCTGACGTAGGCACCAGGCCAGTAGAATAGATTATTTTTTAATTTCCTTTTCCTTAACTTCTGCCATAGGTAACGTTAGTATAGAAGATAGTTTAAGGTCGGACCACTCTCTCATTGGTCTCACTGTTACCACTTCTACTATACCTCGCGGACGCGGGTATTGGAGGCTGAACCAGGATTTGTTATACGATAAAACTTTTATAAAGGAAACCTCAGAATTCATAACAGATTTTTTCCATTTCAATGTTAATTCAGCTAGTCCTCACGTTGTGTGGGAAGCTTTTAAATGTGCCGTTCGCGGACATATTATCAAATTTTCTTCATGGAAAGCTAAACAAAATAAAGATACTGTATTTTCGCTCTCTGGGGAAATCGACAGTCTGCAAAAAGAATTAGATACACTTTTTAACACAGACACCTTTCAAATATTACAAAATAAGAAACAGCAATTAGAATTGCTATACCAAACTAAATCCAGTAACATGATTAGAGGGGGGAGGGCCAAGTGGATGGAACAGGGGGAAAAATGCACAAAACTCTTTTTGAACTTGATAAATAGAGGAAACGTGCGGAAAAATATGAGTAAACTTGTTACGGCCGAGGGTTTGGTTAAAACCGACCCTCAAGATATCTTAATCGAACAAGTTAAGTTTTTTTCCGACCTTTATTCTTTAAAAGAATCTCCGATGTCTTTAGAGAGCGATACTTTTAAATCTTTTTTTCCCGACCCACCCCATGTCTCCTTATCTGTTGATCAACGAGACAGCTGTGAAGGGGAAATTACCGAAAAAGAACTCAAAGAATCTATACATTCATTTTCATCTGGAAAAGCACCGGGATTAGACGGCCTACCTGTTGATTTTTATAGAGTTTTCTTTAAGTATCTTAAGAAACCCATGCTTGACTCTTTTAACTTTTCTTATCGGATGGGGCATTTAACCGACACCCAAAAATCCGGTCTTATTACTCTTTTACTTAAGCAAGACTCCACGGGACAGGATAAAGACCCGTCTCAGATTAAAAACTGGCGCCCCTTAACATTGTTGAACTGTGATTCGCGTATTCTTTCTAAATGTATAGCCCTTCGTATGAAACAAATAATTCCAAATCTAACATCACATGATCAGACTGGTTTCTTACAAGGGAGGTGCATTAGTGACAATATACGTCGGATTTTAGAAATTATAGAATATTATGAACGTAATGACTTACCTGGTTTAATTTTTGTTGCAGATTTTGAAAAAGCATTTGATACAATTAGACTTGATTTCATTTTTAAAACACTCGAATACTTTGGCTTTGGTGCGGGATTGATTAATTGGATAAAAGTTTTATATAAAGACATTAGTAGTAAGGTAATTAATTATGGACATATTTCCCACCCCTTCATCCTGTCCCGTGGAGTTCGCCAAGGCTGTCCTCTTTCGCCTTATTTGTTTATTTTAGGAGTAGAACTTTTAGCTATTAAGATAAGAGATAATACTGAAATAGAAGGCTTAACTACGTATGGTATGGAGTCCAAAATTTCTCAATATGCCGATGATTCTAATTTCCCTTTGGCCCCGAAACTTGGTTCCCTCTACTCATTAGTTAAAGACTTAGAAGATTTCTCTTTATTATCTGGTTTAATTCCAAATTTCGATAAATGTAAAATAAAACGTATAGGTTCTCTAAAGGGTACACATTTTTATCTCCCTTGTCCTTTGCCAATTCAATGGACAGACGGCCCCATTGACCTTTTGGGAATTCATATTCCTGTACAACTTTCTGATATAATTAGTATAAATTTTGATAGGAAATTCACTAAGATCGATAAACTTTTATTTCCTTGGAAGACAAAGACTTTAACACTTATGGGTAAAGTTACTTTAATAAACACACTTATTGTATCACAATTTATATACTTACTTAGCTCGCTTCCGTCCCCACCGCCTGATTTTTTTGTTAAATATGAAAAGAAAATATTTCGATTTCTATGGGGAGGTGGGCCGGAGCGAGTTAGTAGAAAGACTATTTACAATGCGTATGAACAGGGGGGACTTAAGCTAAGAAACTTGCGGTCTGTCGATCTCACCCTAAAAGCCTCTTGGATTCCTAAGCTACAGTTAAACAGAGAATGGTTCTGTTCCAAGATTCTATTCATGTCTTGTTCATTGTTTCGTACTTCCTTGTTCCCCTTTGCACAACTTTCTGTCCGTGATTTTGATAAGTTTATGGGTAAGAATCCCCCGATAACTTCTTTTTTTAGGCAGGTCATACAATCTTGGCTGCGCTTCCAACTCCGACCCCCAGAGGTTGTGGACGAGATCAAACAACAGCTTCTTTATTTGAACTCGAATATATGTATTGGTCAAAAACCATTCTTTTCCACAGCTTTTGATACGGGGGGAGTTCGATTTCTTAATGATGTATTAGATTTTGAAAATAAATTTCTTTCTTATGAAAATTTCATTCTTAAATTTGGGGATGTGTGTACAAAATTACAATACAATCAGTTAATCTCTGCTATACCAGCTCACTGGAAATCGTTATTAAAGAAAGCATCTTATATCTTACAGGTTTGTATGCCCATTTGTAGAGACACAACTTGGCTTAGAAAAAAACACATCAATAAACATTTGTACCTTTTCTTTATTAACGATGACAAGGTTTGTGAACCGTCGTATAGAATACAGCTGTCTTGGGAGGAACTTTTTAACACTCCTATCCCATGGAGACAAGTTTACAGTTTACCTTACAAGCTCTCAATTGATACATATACAAGGATGTTCCAGTTTAAGACGCTTTTTAAATTCTTAACAGTAAATAAAACACTATACACCTGGGGCCTGATAGACTCCCCTCTATGTAGTCTGTGTCAGGGAGAGGAGGAAACAATTATACTCTTATTTTGGGATTGTAGAATTGTAGCTAATTTCTGGGCTGAAGTGGAGGATTGGTATTTCAACTTGACAAATACAAATTTACATATGAATGCTTTCAATACTGTCCTTGGTGATCTAAGCGACCGATGCCCAGTTTTGTCAAATCTTATTATACTCTTAGGTAAATGTTATATATTTAGGTACCGGAAAAAACATGTTGATTTATCTGGTTTCATTTCATTTGTTTCCTATTTTCAAAAATTAGAATTCATTATTGCTCAAAGACAAAATAAGATCCAGAAACACATTGGGAAGTGGGGTAAATTATATATTGTTCTATCTAGTTAATTTCCATTATTTTCCTGTACAATGATAGGGGTACTCACGGCATTTTCTGATCATACTCTTTTGTTCTTGGATTTTGAGTTTCAGTTTTGTTGTTACACATGTGCCTTTATTTTCTGTATGTTTGCCATGAATTTTCTTTCTGTATAATTATGTTGTTTATAAACAATAAAAAGACTGATTTATAAAAAAAAAAATTATTCGCGTTTATAGCTTAGTCCCCCTAACCGCGACCAAAAATATAAATTTTTTAAAAGT
>NC_049989.1:9899828-9951534 GCF_000003815.2 Branchiostoma floridae | reverse complement strand
AGGGAGTTGAACACCGCAACCCGATTTGTAATAGATAAAGTGGTTGGCGAGTTATTCGCGTCTAAAGCGAAGTCTCCCTAAGCGCGACCAAAAATGCGGATTTGGGACACTTTTGAAAAATCCACATTTTTGGTCGCGGTAAGGGGGACTTAGCTACAAACGCGAATAACTCGCCAACAACAATAGCTATTAAAAAACGGATTGCAGTGTTCAACTCCCCACACAGAGACCTTTTCAATGATACTGTTGTAAACCCACCTATAACTAAGTACTGAAACCCCCCCTATTTAGTAGTAGACCAGCCATGAGGCTGTAGTAGACCAGTCCTGAAATATGACCTCATTCCATGAGTTGGATTCCAAGGAGATCACAATAAAGTTCTGCAGTTCTGAAGTCTGTTTTACCTGCGTCAAGAACCTTCATTTCGAGTCACAACAATTGGCGTCACGGACACTTCACATTCTACTAGGGAAGATATCTATTTGGAGTTCTTGCTGTGCTGAAGACCTCGTCTCCCGCATTGCTGGACTAGCAACCTGAGGTTACCGTTCCAGATCCACTCCCGTGCTTCCAGCCTCGGTCGGCCGTTGTACAGGAGTCCCATTGGACAGGAGAACAGTTCCCGGTTTGCTGACAGCGTGTGTTCCAGAGTTGCAGGCCAGCGCAGACAGCCGAACATCCAGAACCCTTTACTTCCCCAAGTCGCAGGACGTGGCAGACCACCCAAGGACGACCATCGGAGAGACGTTTCTGTCCTTCCCAGGCTGCAAGACACGACCGTCCCAGCTTCACCGGGGAGAACATAGGACAGTAGAACTTTTCTCCATTTAATAGGTCAACCTGACCCTTGTGGACACAGACTGCAAATTATCTCCTTTGCACAATACGTTTTTCTTTACTTTCAGCGCCCATCTCCAACGACCTGTCGTAAGTTCTTCTTTTCCATTTTACTTTGTTGCATGTGATGCACCAGGAAAAGTCGATGCCCTAACGACCTCCAGATGTGCTAGGCTAGGCACCCTTGTTTACCTGAACTCTCTAAGAAAGTACACTAGATTTGCTCCTACGACTCACTGACTGTACCTGTTTATATTTTCTTGTTACCACTGCCAGATCTAGTGTATCTCCGGACTTGTTACTTTACTTTTGTGTTAACTTTGATTCTTGTTTTGTTGACTTATTATTGTTCTACTCGAATTTGTTACTGTACTGGCTGTGTGTGCCATCTGCTTTGCATTCCTCAGTGACCCAGTGAGTAGATCGTCTTACTGCCTGGCCCCCTGAGTGGGCCGTTTCAAATCAGTTCTTTGTATCTTGCTGCCTTGTGGGCCGTTTTAAGTTAGTTCTCTGTATCTTACCCCTCAGCGGGCCGTTTTAACTCAGTTCTTTGTACGTTGTTGTAGCAGTTGTACTTGTATACCATCTCAAGTCGCCAACCCGAGCCCTATTGAGCCGTCTGCGTTGTCATGGCACCGCCAAAATTTAGTCAGATGTCCATGGCAAACCTCCGGAAAGCCTGTGGGGAACGGGGAATAGACCATTCCTCCTTGGATAAAGAGGACATGATTGCTCAGCTGTATGGCCATGAAAGCAGACAGCGTGAAGAAGAAGCCACTGCAGTCAAACTCAAAGAGTTGGAGCTAGAGAAGCTGAAGCTAGAACTCGAAGCAGCCAAACAACGACATGTGGCGGAACACCAACTGTTGGTGGAAGAACGAAAGCTGTTAGAAACCAAGCTTGCCCTGGAAGGACAAAAAACCCCACCGCCAACCGCCACAGCAGAGTCCACGAAGGGTCCCAAGATTCCACCGTTCGTCGAGGGTGAGGATGTAGAGGTGTACCTCACCACATTTGAACGCCTCGCGACAGCCAATGGGTGGCCCAGGCCCAAGTGGGCTCCTAAGCTTGCAGCACTCCTATCTGGGAAGGCCCGAGAAGCCTTTGTTCAGCTGTCCGAAAATGACAGCATGGATTATGACAAGGTCAAACTCGCCATATATGCCAAATATGAACTCACGGCAGAGGAGTATAGGCGACGCTTCCGGCACTCCAGGAAAAAAACAGCTGACAGCTACAAGGAGTGGCTGTGTCAGCTCAATGTTGCTCTCGGTCGCTGGGTCGATGCAGCTCAACGCGAACGCAAGAAGGAGGACGATAGGGCGCAGTTTCTCATCCAGCTAATCATAAGAGAACAGTTCCTGGATGGTTGCCCTCCTGATGTTGCGGACAAACTGCAGGAACAGGAAATGTGGGAGCCAAAAGACTTGGCCGCTGCTGCCGACCGTATCACTAACAAACACAAGTACTCTAACACAAGCCCCTCGCTCCCCAAACTCTACTGCCACCACTGCAAGTCATACGGCCATGAAACCCAAGGATGCAAGAAGCGGCCAAAGCCGCAAACAAGCATGTTCTGCCAAGGTCGTTACAAATTCTGGGACTCGGACCAGCCCGTCCCAGACAACCAGTACAGCCTTGAAGGCAAAGTCAACGGCCAGAGAGTCCATGTCTACCGAGATACGGGAAGCACCATGACTTTCGTCAATGGCAAGTACGTACCAGAACAATCATACCTCGGCGAATTCATCAGAGTTAGGATGGCCAATGGCACGGTTGATGAGATTCCCACGGCTCTCGTCACTCTCGACGTTGCAGGCCAACAGAAGCAAGTAGAGGTTGGAGTCATGAACACTCCATTCCCTGTTCTGCTGGGCAACGATTACCACACCGCATGCGCTGTCACCCGTGCACAGGCCCAACGAACCAAAGCAGCTGAGGAGAAGATAGCGGAAGAGGCATCCCAATCCGATGTCCATCCCACCCCCCTCTTCCCGGCAGAGGAAGCGGAAACAGTAGATGACGACGACAATTGTGTTCTCATAGAAGACGACCTCCTCGACGACGCAGACCCGCCAATCTCTCTAGAGGATGAGCCGTCCGTCTTTGATATCACCCCACAGCTCCTACTTGCCCAGCAGTCTGCCGACCCCTCCCTGCACTCTGCATGGCAAGATGCTGTTTCAGAACCGGAGAGCAGTCACCTGCAAACATGCTATGTTAAGAGGCGTGGGTACCTCATGAGGAAATGGACTCCACCTAAGCGGCGGAATGAGAACAGTACAGCACTGGGTATTTCGCCGGTCTTCCAGGTGGTCGTCCCAGCAGAGCATAGAATCACTGTTCTTCGGCTAGCCCATGCAATCCCGTTCGCAGGGCACTTAGGGATCGCCCGCACAAGGGAGCGTGTCCTCCAGCATTTCTATTGGCCCGGAATCTTCAGAGATGTGAAGCGCTTCTGCAAAGGATGCCCACAATGCCAAAAGTCTGCCACCCGACGTGCGGGAGAAAAACACACAATGGTAGCTCCGCCCATCATCGGCGAACCATTCCGACGGATTGGTATTGATATTGTCGGCCCACTTCCCCGATCACACTCAGGCAACAGGTTCATCCTCACTATTGTGGACCATGCTACACGCTACCCAGAAGCAATACCCCTCCCGTCCACAGAAGCTGAACGTGTCGCTAATGCACTCGTGGCCTTTTTCTCCAGAGTTGGCATCCCTGAAGAGCTCCTCACTGATCAGGGAGCCAATTTCATGTCCACAGTTATCACCCAACTGTGCGAGCAGCTCGGCATCCACAAACTCCGCACTTCACCCTACCACCCTCAAACAAACGGAGTATGCGAGCGCTTCAACGGCACCCTCAAAGCCATGCTCCGCAAGCTTGTAAGTGACGACGCCAAAGACTGGGATGAATACCTCCCACACATATGTTTCGCCTATCGGGAAACTCCGTGCTCATCGACGGGCTTCTCGCCCTTTGAACTGACCTTTGGACGACCAGTCAGGGGTCCACTGACAGTTCTCCAGGAGACGTGGCTTGACGAGGAGGAGCATGAAGACAGCCTTGCCGACTACATCACCGACTTGAAGACTAAGCTTGAATGGATGAAAGAGTGGTCCCTTCATACACAAGAAACAGCACAGAAGAAGTCCAAAGCCTGGTATGATAAGACAGCCAGAGACAGGGAATTCAGTGTCGGTGATCAAGTTCTGGTACTTCTCCCTTCCTCTACCTCGAAACTACAACGACAATGGAGAGGACCCTACACCATCATGCAGAAGATGAACTCTGTAGACTACAAGGTGGCCGTCGGATAAAGAGGATTCGGATCTATCACGTTAACCTTCTCCGCCCATGGGAGCAGCCAATGCAGGTTGCAGCCTCTACCACACTTGATAGTGGATCAGGAGAAGACCTTCCCGGCCTTGATACGGCGATTTCTGAAAGTGCAGAGTTATCAGAAATCACCTATGGCCCCCATCTCTCCGACGCACAGCTAGAAGAACTTAAAAGCCTGGTCCACAAACACACTGCAGTCATCTCTGGCAACCCAGGGAAAACAACGGTCACCGAGTTTGACATCCTTACTCACAACGATCAGCATACTCATCAGAGAGCATACCCCATTCCTCACAAGATGAGACCTGAGCTACAACGAGAAATCAACAGCCTAAAAGAACTGGGAATCATACAAGAGTCAGAGAGCCCATACAACGCACCAGTAGTTCTTGTGAACAAGAAAGATGGCGGGGTCCGTATGTGTGTTGACTATAGGAAGCTCAACAACGAGACCATCGCCGATAGATATCCCATGCCTAGAATCGACGAAATCATTGATGGAGTAGGTGCGTCACGGTACATATCGGTTATCGACTTGACCAAAGGCTTCTACCAAATACCGCTATCAGCCAGGGCCAGGAGCAAGTCGGCCTTTCAGACCCCATACGGTCATTTCGAGTTCACCCGGATGCCATTCGGAATGAAGAACGCGCCTGCCTGTTTTCAGCGCATGATGGACAAGATACTCCGAGGAGCGGAAGAATATGCGAGGGCAGTGATGGATGACATTGTGGTTAGCAGCCTCACGTGGCAGGACCACCTGAAACATCTGGACGACATCTTAACCCGCCTTGCAAATGCATGTCTAACGGTGAAGCCGTCAAAATGCAGGTTGGCCATGCAAAAGGCGGACTACCTAGGCAAGGTGGTGGGACAAGGCGAAGTATGCCCCATGTCCAGCAAGGTGGCAGCCATCCAAAACACTCCGACCCCCAAGACCAAAAGAGGAGTTAGGGCATTCATAGGATTAGTAAACTACTACAAGGACTTCATCCCTAACATGTCCAGTATGGCGGCCCCCCCTGACAGATCTGCTGAAGAAAAACAGACCAAACAACATCATCTGGTCCCCGCAATGTTCAGCTGCCTTCGACAAGTTGAAGGAAACTCTCTGCAACGAGCCGGTCCTGAAGGTAGCTGACCACAACAAGCCGTTCATTATCCAGGTAGACGCTTGCGATAACGGCATTGGGGCTGTCCTCAGCCAAACAGATGCTGCAGGGCGCGACCATCCCATTGCCTATCGAAGCAAGAAGCTGACCGACCGACAAAAAAAATGGTCGACCATCGAGAAAGAATGCTTCGCAATCCTTTTCGCCACCGAACAGTTTCGGTACTACATCTATGGTGTCCCCTTCATCGTCCAGTCAGACCACAAACCCTTGACGTGGCTTGGCCAGGTACGGGATAAAAACAGGCGACTCATGCGGTGGAGCTTCTTGCTGCAGGAGCACGACATCGAGTTCGAACACAAAAAGGGCATCCAAAATGGGAACGCAGACGGCCTCAGCAGGGCTTGGGAGGAGTGAGTTGGCCTGTTTAACCTGTTTCCTATTTCGGACACTTCTCAAAAATCCACATTTTTGGTTACTGTAATCGGTGCTTAGCTATAAACGCGAATAACTCGCCAACAACATGAGCTATTAAAAAACGGATTGCAGTGTTCAACTCCCCACAAAGAGACCTTTCCAATGATACCATAGTTTGCCAATTTCGGACACTTTTGAAAAATCCACATTTTTGGTCGCGGTTAGGGGGACTTAGCTATAAACGCGAATAATTCGCCAACAACAAGAGCTATTAAAAAACGGATTGCAGTGTTCAACTCCCCACAAAGAGACCTTTCCAATGATACCATAGTTTGCCAATTTCGGACACTTTTGAAAAATCCACATTTTTGGTCACGGTTAGGGGGACTTTGCTATAAACGCAAATAACTTGCCAACAACAAGAGCTGTTAAAAAACGGATTGCAGTGTTCAACTCCCCACAAAGAGACCTTTCCAATGATACCATAGTTTGCCTATTTCGGACACTTTTGAAAAATCCACATTTTTGGTCGCGGTTAAGGGGACTTAGCTATAAACGCAAATAACTCACCAACAACAAGAGCTGTTAGAAAACGGATTGCAGTGTTAAACTCCCACAAAGAGACCTTTCCAATGATACCATAGTTTGCCTATTTCGGACAATTTTGAAAAATCCACATTTTTTGGTTACTGTTATCGGTGCTTAGCTATAAACGCGAATAACTCGCCAACAACATGAGCTATTAAAAAACGTGATTGCAGTGTTCAACACCCCACAAAGAGACCTTTCCAATGATACCATAGTTTGCCTATTTCGGACAATTTTGAAAAATCCACATTTTTTGGTTACTGTTATCGGTGCTTAGCTATAAACGCGAATAACTCGCCAACAACATGAGCTATTAAAAAACGGATTGCAGTGTTCAACTCCCCACAAAGAGACCTTTCCAATGATACCATAGTTTGCCAATTTCGGACACTTTTGAAAAATCCACATTTTTGGTCGCGGTTAGGGGGACTTAGCTATAAACGCAAATAACTCGCCAACAACAAGAGCTATTAAAAACCGACTGCAGTGTTCAACTCCCCACAAAGAGACCTTTCCAATGATACCATAGTTTGCCAATTTCGGACACTTTTCAAAAATCCACATTTTTGGTCGCGGTTAGGGGGACTTAGCTATAAAAGCAAATAACTCGCCAACAACAAGAGCTATTAAAAAAACGGATTGCAGTGTTCAACTCCCCACAAAGAGACCTTTCCAATGATACCATAGTTTGCCTATTTCAGACACTTTTCAAAAATCCACATTTTTGGTCGCGGTTAGGGGGACTTAGCTATAAACGCAAATAACTCGCCAACAACAAGAGCTATTAAAAACCGACTGCAGTGTTCAACTCCCCACAAAGAGACCTTTCCAATGATACCATAGTTTGCCAATTTCGGACACTTTTCAAAAATCCACATTTTTGGTCGCGGTTAGGGGGACTTAGCTATAAAAGCAAACAACTCGCCCACAACAAGAGCTATTAAAAAACGGATTGCAGTGTTCAACTCCCCACAAAGAGACCTTTCCAATGATACCATAGTTTGCCAATTTCGGACACTTTTGAAAAAATTACATTTTTGGTCGCGGTTAGGGGGACTAAGCTATAAACGCGAATAATTCGCCCACAACAAGAGCTATTAAAAAACGGATTGCAGTGTTCAACTCCCCACAAAGAGACCTTTCCAATGAAACCATAGTTTGCCTATTTCGGACACTTTTGAAAAATCCACATTTTTGGTCGCGGTTAGGGGGACTTAGCTATAAACGCAAATAACTCGCCAACAACAAGAGCTATTAAAAAACGGATTGCAGTGTTCAACTCCCCACAAAGAGACCTTTCCAATGATACCATAGTTTGCCTATTTCGGACACTTTTGAAAAATCCACATTTTTGGTCGCGGTTAGGGGGACTTAGCTATAAACGCGAATAACTCGCCAACAACAAGAGCTGTTAAAAAACGGATTGCAGTGTTCAACTCCCCACAAAGAGACCTTTCCAATGATACCATAGTTTGCCTATTTCGGACACTTTTGAAAAATTCACATTTTTGGTCGCGGTTAGGGGGACTGAGCTATAAACGCAAATAACTCGCCAACAACAAGAGCTGTTAGAAAACGGATTGCAGTGTTCAACTCCCCACAAAGAGACCTTTCCAATGATACCATAGTTTGCCAATTTCGGACACTTTTCAAAAATCCACATTTTTGGTCGCGGTTAGGGGGACTTAGCTATAAACGCAAATAACTCGCCAACAACAAAAGCTGTTAGAAAACGGATTGCAGTGTTCAACTCCCCACAAAGAGACCTTTCCAATGATACCATAGTTTGCCTATTTCGGACACTTTTGAAAAATCCACAGTTTTTGGTTACTGTTATCGGTGCTTAGCTATAAACGCGAATAACTCGCCAACAACAAGAGCTATTTAAAAACAGATTGCAGTGTTCAACTCCCCACAAAGAGACCTTTCCAATAATACCATAGTTTGTCCATTTCGGACACTTTTCAAAAATCCACATTTTTGGTCGCGGTTAGGGGGACTTAGCTTTAAACGCGAATAACTCGCCAACAACAAGAGCTATTAAAAACCGGATTGCAGTGTTCAACTCCCCACAAAGAGACCTTTCCAATGCTACCATAGCTTGCCCATTTCGGACACTTTTGAAAAATTTACATTTTTGGTCGCGGTTAGGGGGACTTAGCTTTAAACGCGAATAACTCGCCAACAAGAAGAGCTATTAAAAAACGGATTGCAGTGTTCAACTTCCCACAAAGAGACCTTTCCAATGAAACCATAGTTTGCCTATTTCAGACACTTTTGAAAAATCCACATTTTTGGTCGCGGTTAGGGGGACTTAGCTTTAAACGCGAATAACTCGCCAACAACAAGAGCTATTAAAAAACGGATTGCAGTGTTCAACTCCCCACAAAGAGACCTTTCCAATGAAACCATAGTTTGCCTATTTCAGACACTTTTGAAAAATCCACATTTTTGGTCGCGGTTAGGGGGACTTAGCTATAAACGCAAATAACTCGCCAACAACAAGAGCTATTAAAAAACGGATTGCAGTGTTCAACTCCCCACAAAGAGACCTTTCCAATGATACCATAGTTTGCCTATTTCGAACACTTTTGAAAAATCCACATTTTTTGGCTACTGTTATCGGAGCTAAGCTATAAACGCGAAAAACTCGCCAACAACATGAGCTATTAAAAAACGGATTGCAGTGTTCAACTCCCCACAAAGGGACCTTTCCAATGATACCATAGTTTGCCTATTTCGGACACTTTTGAAAAATTCACATTTTTGGTCGCGGTTAGGGGGACTAAGCTATAAACGCGAATAATTCGCCAACAACAAGAGCTATTAAAAAACGGATTGCAGTGTTCAACTTCCCACAAAGAGATCTTTCCAATGAAACCATAGTTTGCCTATTTCAGACACTTTTGAAAAATTCACATTTTTGGTCGCGGTTAGGGGGACTTAGCTATAAACGCAAATAACTCGCCAACAACAAGAGCTATTAAAAACCGACTGCAGTGTTCAACTCCCCACAAAGAGACCTTTCCAATGATACCATAGTTTGCCAATTTCGGACACTTTTCAAAAATCCACATTTTTGGTCGCGGTTAGGGGGACTTAGCTATAAAAGCAAATAACTCGCCAACAACAAGAGCTATTAAAAAAACGGATTGCAGTGTTCAACTCCCCACAAAGAGACCTTTCCAATGATACCATAGTTTGCCTATTTCAGACACTTTTCAAAAATCCACATTTTTGGTCGCGGTTAGGGGGACTTAGCTATAAACGCAAATAACTCGCCAACAACAAGAGCTATTAAAAACCGACTGCAGTGTTCAACTCCCCACCAAGAGACCTTTCCAATGATACCATAGTTTGCCAATTTCGGAAACTTTTCAAAAATCCACATTTTTGGTCGCGGGTAGGGGGACTTAGCTATAAAAGCGAACAACTCTCCAACGAAAAGAGCTATTAAAAAACGTATTGCAGTGGTCAACTCCCCACAAAGAGACCTTTCCAATGATACCATAGTTTGCCATTTTCGGACACCTTTGAAAAAACGCCCATTTTGGTCGCGGTTAGGGGGACTTAGCTATAAACGCGTATAACTCGCCAACAACAAGAGCTATTAAAAACCGGATTGCAGTGTTCAACTCCCCACAAAGAGACCTTTCCAATGATACCATAGTTTGCCTATTTCGGACACTTTTCAAAAATCCACATTTTTGGTCACGGTTAGGGGGACTTAGCTATAAACGCGAATAACTCGCCAACAACAAGAGCTATTAAAAAACGGATTGCAGTGTTCAACTCCCCACATAGAGACCTTTCCAATGATACCATAGCTTTCCTATTTAGGTCACTTTTGAAAAATCCACATTTTTGGTCGCGGTTAGGGGGACTTAGCTATAAACGCAAATAACTCGCCAACAACAAGAGCTATTAAAAAACGGATTGCAGTGTTCAACTCCCCACAAAGAGACCTTTCCAATGATACCATAGCTTGCCCATTTCGGACACTTTTGAAAAATCCACATTTTTGGTCGCGGTTAGGGGGACCTTTAATTAGCTTTAAACGCGAATAACTCGCCAACAACAAGAGCTATTAAAAAACGGATTGCAGTGTTCAACTTCCCACAAAGAGACCTTTCCAATGATACCATAGTTTGCCTATTTCGAACAATTTTGAAAAATCCACATTTTTTGGTTACTGTTATCGGTGCTTAGCTATAAACGCGAATAACTCGCCAACAGCAAGAGCTGTTAAACGACGGATTGCAGTGTTCAACTCCCCACAAAGAGACCTTTCCAATGATACCATAGTTTGCCTATTTAGGTCACTTTTGAAAAATTTACATTTTTGGTCGCGGTTAGGGGGACTAAGCTATAAACGCGAATAATTCGCCAACAACAAGAGCTATTAAAAAACGGATTGCAGTGTTCAACTTCCCACAAAGAGATCTTTCCAATGAAACCATAGTTTGCCTATTTCAGACACTTTTCAAAAATCCACATTTTTGGTCGCGGTTAGGGGGACTTAGCTATAAACGCAAATAACTCGCCAACAACAAGAGCTATTAAAAACGGATTGCAGTGTTCAACTCCCCACAAAGAGACCTTTCCAATGATACCATAGTTTGCCAATTTCGGACACTTTTCAAAAATCCACATTTTTGGTCGCGGTTAGGGGGACTTAGCTATAAACGCAAATAACTCGCCAACAACAAGAGCTATTAAAAAACGGATTGCAGTGTTCAACTCCCCACAAAGAGACATTTCCAATGATACCATAGCTTGCCTATTTCGGACACTTCTCAAAAATCCACATTTTGGTTACTGTAATCGGTGCTTAGCTATAAACGCGAATAACTCGCCAACAACATGAGCTATTAAAAAACGGATTGCAGTGTTAACCTCCCCACAAAGAGACCTTCCCAATGATACCATAGTTTGCCTATTTCGGACACTTTTGAAAAATCCACATTTTTGGTCGCGGTTAGGGGGACTTAGCTACAAACGCGAATAACTCGCCAACAACAAGAGCTATTAAAAAACGGATTGCAGTGTTAAACTCCCCACAAAGAGACCTTTCCAATGATACCATAGTTTGCCTATATTGGACACTTTTGAAAAATCCACATTTTTGGTCGCGGTTAGGGGGACTTAGCTACAAACGCGAATAACTCGCCAACAACAAGAGCTATTAGAAAACGGATTGCAGTGTTCAACTCCCCACAAAGAGACCTTTCCAATGATACCATAATTTGCCAATTTCGGACACTTTTCAAAAATCCGCATTTTTGGTCGCGGTTAGGGGGACTTAGCTTTAAATGCGAATAACTCGCCAACAACAAGAGCTATTAAAAAACGGATTGCAGTGTTCAACTTCCCACAAAGAGACCTTTCCATTGATACCATAGTTTGCCTATTTCGGACACTTTTGAAAAATTTACATTTTTGGTCGCGGTTAGGGGGACTAAGCTATAAACGCGAATAATTCGCCAACAACAAGAGTTATTAAAAACCGGATTGCAGTGTTCAACTCCCCACATTCGAGTTATTCGCGTTTAAAGCTAAGCACCGATAACAGTAACCAAAAAATGTGGATTTTAGGCAAACTATGGTATTATTGGAAAGGTCTCTTTGTGGGGAGTTGAACACTGCAATCCGTTGTTTAATAGCTCTTTTTGTTGGCGAGTTATTCTCGTTTATAGCTAAGCACCGATAACAGTAACCTAGAATGTGGATTTTTGAAGTGTCCGAAATAGGCAAACTATGGTATCATTGGAAAGCTCTCTTGGCGGGGAGTTGAACACTGCAATCCGTTTTCGGATAGCTCTTGTTGTTGGCGAGTTATTCTAGGTGGCTCCCCGTCATCAGCTGTAGACGTGGCCAACGCCATCAATACTCACCTCGCTGCGGCGTCACAGAAGCACGCGCCACTTCGACTTGAGGACCTGCCAGCTTATCTTCCTTCACCTGCTCCACCCCCGGTAGTCTCAGTCTGAGACATGTGGAACAGACTGAAAAGTGTTAAGATTGGCAAAGCTACTGGCCCTGACGGCATCTCGCCAAGGATTATTAGGGAATTCGCCTTTGAACTGTCCCAGCCTTTATGTGACATTATGAACACCTCTCTGTGTCAAGGTGAAGTACCGGACATGTTCAAGGACGCTGATGTCGTGCCCATTCCGAAGGAGATGCCACCGCGACTAGAGAGATAGGTCTTAAAAGACCATCTCTCTAACACCTATCTTTGCCAAAATGTGTGAAGGAATCGTCCGTGACTGGTGCATGCAGGATATCCTTCCTAACCTGGATCTTCGACAGTTCGGCTCCCTCCATGGTTGCTCAACTGTACACTATCTGACTCGTCTCGTACACAACATCCTTGAGGCATCAGACAGACCAGGCTTCATGACAACACTTGTTCTCACCGACTTTTCTAGAGCCTTTGACTATGTCCACCACCAGACTGCCATCTGCAAGTTACTTGACCTTGGTGTCCGTCCGTCCATCGTACCCTGGGTGAGCAGTTTCCTGTCAGGGCGACGTCAGCGTGTGAGATAACAGGGCACAGTCTCGGACTGGCAAACTCTGACGTGTGGTGTGCCTCAGGGAACAAAGTTAGGTCCACTGGTTTTTCTAGCCCTGGTAAATGACGCCCTCCCAAGTAACGAAACGTCTTCAGATGGCTTTAAATATGTGGATGATATGTCTGTGTCCGAACACGACATGTGTCTGCAACACCAAGGATTCAAGACGACATCAATGGCTTGACTCGTTGGACTGAGACCAACGTCATGTCCTTAAACCCATCTAAGTGCGTGGTGATGGTGTTTTGCTTCATGTGAAATCCACCACCACCGCCGGTGATCACTGTTGGTCCATCCCAACTAGAGGTTGTCCAGGCAGCACGTATCCTGGGACTTATCCTCCAGAACAACCTCAAATGGACTCAACATGTAACCACAATTGTCAGCAAAGGTAGCAAACGACTATACATGTGTGATCTGATACCAATTTACATTGGCTTCGTACGGCCACTTCTGGAGTACGCATCCGTCGTCTGGCACCCGGGACTGTCCAGTGATCTATCAGCGAAGATTGAGCGCGTCCAGAAGACCTATGAGTCTGCTCTGTGCATAACAGGACTCACTCGTCTGGACTCTAGAAGGGACATTCTATGTCTTAGATACGCGCAATCTCTTGCGAACTCTAGCAGATACAGTTCATGGCTCCCATTGCGGCGGGGGATGTCCACAACAGAACTTTAAGGAATAATGCCAGCTATACCAGTTTCAAATGTAGGACGTCCCGGTTTAGTAACAGCACTCTCCCCTATTGCGTCAGACTCCTCAATGAAAACTTGTAGTGTTTTTTAAAGGAATCGGACATGCCAGTGTAGCGTATTCAATATGTTGTATATATATATATATATATATATATATATATGTGTGAAATGATCATTGTACTAAATTGCAATTCAGCCGTTAGGCTGCAAGTTTTTTTTTTAATCCAATAAACCATTTCTCTATATATTTCTCTCTCTCATTCGCGTTTAAAGCTGAGTCCCTGTAACCGCGACCAAAAATGTGGATTTTTGAAAAGTGTCCGAAATAGGCAAACTATGGTATCATTGGAAAGCTCTCTTGGCGGGGAGTTGAAAACTGCAATCCGTTTTCGGATAGCTCTTGTCGTTGGCAACGTTGCCACCGATAACAGTAACCTAAAATGTGGATTTTTCAAAAGTGTCCGAAATAGGGAAATTATGATATCTCCTTGGTGAAATTGACGGAGAAGGAAGCGGGTAGCGATAAACCGGTCCCTATGGAATTGTAGAGAAGTTGTCAGGGTTCTGTTTGCTAACACCAAGGAGAAGAAAAGGACAGGTGTCTGGCAGCAGGGAACTTAACATTAGATAACCCACTTTCCTCTTAAATAGTACTTAATTTACCTACATTTTGAGCAATATCCCGATTTAAGCAAAAATTTGAAGACATGATGCCAAATCTGCGCATGAATTCAATTTCAGTGATTGACTGACATCCAACAAGGTCGTTTTGAAAGCGATGAAATGAAAAATTTACAAGCGAGGACGGCCTTAACTTAACGGATTTCAGTTTTCAACTCCCCAGCAAGAGACCTTACCAATGGTATCATAGTTTGCCTATTTCTGACACTTTTCAAAATCCACATTTTAGGTTACTGTTATAGGTGCTTGACTTAAAAGTTAAGTCACTGTAACCGCGACTGCTGCTGGAGCTATGAACTGGAGCTGTGAGAAGCAATTGAAAAGTTTGTAAAGCCATGGTTTATTTATCATATATATATAGACAGAAAAAAAGAGGTACTAGGTCAAACCCTGAAACAACATGATACACGGGTATGGACATTTCATAGTGCACAAAGTTACATATGAAGTACAATGTATTGGTAAAAACTAAAAAGTGACAAGACGCAAGCAAAAAAATACAATAACAACACAATACGACTAATGGAATTAGCAAGTTTTTCAGGAATTTCTTTACAAGTTAGTGGCAACATCACATGTCCCTTTTGGAATTTCATTGCGTCCATGTGCAACAGTGATTAGTTGTTATTAAATCTAGGAAGGTTTGATATTTGGAGTGATAATTCAAGGAAAGCTTTGAAATTGAATAGAAGTCACAGCAACTTTAATGTGTTGGACATTGTTTCTGTATTTTTGCATACAAATGCTTCTGCATAACAGCGACGAAAGGCGGACAAAAATTTAGTACATGTACTACAAATACCATGCAAGTAATGTACAAATACCATTTCCCAACCAAGTCTGGAGAAGTAATGACTTTTGTTAACACCTTAAGAGTAATACAGCATAGTATCAAAATGCTATATAGTTACCATATCTTCTATATACAAATTAGGTCTTTAGAGTAACTATATTTTGCATCCTCCACTTTTCTTATCTCTTATCACTTTTCTTATCACCGATTCAAGTTCTTGGTTCATCTATGAATTTGACAAGTCTGTTGCCTTTCTGGCTCCAGTGTAGAGATTTGGTTGATCACTGGGTGCTTTTAATTTTGCCTGATCTTTTGTAGCAAAAGTCCAAGAACCAAGAAATTAAATTGGTATGTCTTCAGACTGAATAATAGACAATTTGGAGGTAAATAATGGACAATTTGGAGGTAGATTTGCATTTTTTCCTTTTCAACAAGTACTTCTTGGGGGGGGGGGGGGGCTTTCTGTATATTCAGTCTAGCGCAAGTCTCACAGATACAAGAGACATCAGTAAGCTTGATAGATATCTAACTTTTAACAACTACATCTCAAGGCAAATATGCCAGCTGTATATAACATGTTCTGATAATGGCTACACCTTGCTATTGGAGAATATTTCCACTGGAAGTACCGAAAATGCTTTTCACGTCTATTCTGTATTATGGCTCATCACAAACCATATCTAAAAGGTGAGAAATCTTTTAAACACACCTCAGCAGTTTTCACAAGTGATTTTCTCATTATACCAAATATGTTACATACAATGTGCAAGAATACATGAAAGTGGGAATAAGGTTCCTCAAAGGCATTTCACAGTAAAACAATGCTCAAGTGTCTCAAAAGAATTACGAAATGCAGCAACAGACGGAAGTTTTCTACAAAGGTCTTTCTAGCACGCAACCAAATGTAATGTTGAAATGAATGCAACGGCCACTTAGACGGTCAAATACTTACAGCACTTTAACTAAGCTTCAGGCTTACCACTGGTGAAATTATTACAATTTCAATTATTGAAGGAATCTTTCGTTTAAAAATGTTTCAAGCCTTGTATGTCTGATGCTTCCAAAATTCCCCAAACTTGTGCGATCTGAAGCTCTCTAGTATGCAGTGTATACGATTTACATTTCCACTATCAGTACAATGAGGAGTCACACGCTGCAAAAAGGTGTAGAATATTGTTTTCTACACATAATAACCCCCACTTATCTATCTAATATCTGGTTTAACCTTTTATTTTACTTTTCTTTAGAGTACACCTCTACTCTTCAGCAAAAAAGTGCTTTATTCCGATGTACGTTCTTGTTACCATCAGTCCAACATAAAAAAAATTTGCACTGCATACATTTTCATCTTGTAAAAATTTGTCACACAAATGCTTCCGAGTTAGTTCTGAGCCCTTCATTCAATCTGAGACCGATTAAATGTGGAAGTGAGTCTTAAATTGGGTATCTAAAATGCCTTAAATTAGTTCAGTGCTGTGGATATTCATTCCTTCTTTTCGTCCCCGGCCTCTTCTTTCTTTGTTTCTTCTGTTTTCTTTTCTTCTTTCTCTGTTCCTTCTGTCTCCGCTTTCTCCTCTCCAGATTTCTTGTCGTCAGAGACGGTGAGTTCTCCGAGCTTCTCAGCAACCTCGTCAGATTCCTCCTCATCTTTTCCTGACTCTGTACCACTGTCTGCCTTTTCCTCTCCTGAGTTAATACATATGGATAATAAATTATTCTGATTAAACACTTCTAAAATAGGACTATAGCATATCACCTAGCAAACTTAAATGGCACACCCCTTCACAGTGTACTGTAAATGCATTTAAGTTTGAGGGGATTTAACTTCACGTTAGCGGGAAAATCAAGTTTTTGCGGTGGTTTTAAGTTTGCGGTAGCCCCATAGACTGTAGTAAAAAATCATCATGGCAAAATGTTTGTGGTGGTTTTAAGTTCATGATGAAGTGCCCACTAGGAAAACCGCGAACGTGAAACCACCGCGAATATTTCTGCATTTACATTATCATAGCTCAAGTGTTAACAGACATGTCAAAACGTTCTGTATAGCTCACAGCAAA
Organism: Branchiostoma floridae; assembly: GCF_000003815.2. Taxonomy (NCBI): domain Eukaryota; kingdom Metazoa; phylum Chordata; class Leptocardii; order Amphioxiformes; family Branchiostomatidae; genus Branchiostoma; species Branchiostoma floridae. Next base: position 9,934,422 of record NC_049989.1, on the reverse strand, counting down.
AATACAATACGTAACATGATGCTGATAGACTATTAGTTTTGTCTGTATGTTATGCTTTTCAGATGAGACGTTCACATCAGACTTCAGTCCGCCCGTCGTCTCAAATTCATCATAAAAGCAACAAAATCAACAGCCTGTATAAGACAGTCACCTGACACTACTTCACCAATAATCTGGCTGACAAACATAAAAGAATTGTAGCAAAATCCTTTTATAACCTTACCTTTTGTTTCAAGTCTCTCTCTCACCAGTTCTTTAGCTTCATCAAATTTGTTCTTAAACTTGGATGCATCTGGAGGTGGGTGAGAAAATTTGAAAATTTTAGAATTCTGTGAACACTACTGAAATCAATCACAAAACATCATGTTCTCTTTTATCTAACAAAGGCAGCTCAATGCCAACCACAAATAAAAGGGGTTATGTCTGAAACCTGACCCACTACATAGTTTTTTACCACTCTACAATGACCACCCACTACAGTCAGGTCTTAATTTAACCAGCACTTTACTCACTTTCTGCATTAGCGAATCTGATGGCTAACAACTCTGCCTTAGGTTCCTCGTCTGCGAAGTCTGCCGTCACGCTCCATACCCATGCACGGTCACTCCCGCAGTTGGGCTTGAGCTCCATGTAGGGTGTGACTGAAAACACCATCCGTTAATAACAGTATTAAAAACAACTCATCTCAACACTACCTGGAAATTCAACCTGCTTTAGAATCAGAATTTGGGTGTAAGACTCAACTTGACTTTAAGAATAACACTATCGATTTTAAAATCTGGTTTTGAAGGGCCAGGGTTGGACAAGTTTTCTAAAATTCACTTGTCCTATCGGGCAAGTAAATAAAAAATTTACTTGCCCTAAGCAACTTTTCAGTTGCCCGAAATTAGAATGACATTTTTCTATGCACTCTCACTTCCATCAATGGAATTCTTGTTATTACTAGGGGTGTTGGACAAAAAATTAAAATTGTTGTATGCCAGTCACAATTAAGTTATTCAGAAAGAGCTCACTGAAAGAAACAAAATGGTATTTGTTTGAAGTGAATTGGATGTTGTATAGCTGAGATATTGGCAATTTAAGTTTCAATTTCGAGCCTCTGATTTTACGGATTTCTTAGATATGCCATTTCTATTGTTTTTTCATACTGTTATATATCGACAACAGAACATCACAAAGCCAGCAATTCACCTTTAAAAGACTTTAATGTGGTGATATTAACTCTTGTACAAAAAACAGTCACATCGTATCATTATTTACCGAGCTACGTAATCCTGAACTATAGCAAATATTGACATTTCAGAGGCAGTGCGCCAAACAAGCTAGTCGCGAAAACGTCTAAGTCCCCTCATTAAATATGCGAACTCAATGTATTTCTAACATGCTTTGATCAATTTCAGCAAAGCTTGCATTCTGGGGGTTTTGGGACCTGCTGAATCCAAATATGATATCAAAATTGACACATTTCAACAAGAAGTATGGTTTTATGACCTTAAACGAGATTTCGGGCGCAATAATTTCTAAGTCCCCTCATTAAATATGCGTAATTACAATATTTCATTACTACTTTGATCAAACTCTACAAACTTTATTCCTAGGGGGTTTTGGCACCTGCTGAATCCAAATATGCTATCAGAATTGATGTATTTTATCATTAAATATGAGTTTTCTGACATCATGTGATTTTTTTACTGCGTATGACCATATAATGAATTATGCAAGTACTAGTATCACCTTTGACAGCCAGAACAGATTTCCCTACCCTGGGCTTAGTTTTAGACAAGCTGAATTCTTAGTAAGAATCTATCTGCTCATCATTTTACCAGCAAGTTAATCACAGATACATTGTCTATAGCCAACAGTGCAGTAAATATTCTAACATGTTCTCACTCAATTTTTTTTCTTTTTCAGGTTGGTACAGCAGTCACAGTGGACTGCTTCACAGTGATATCCTCATCTTCCCTTTCTTCTTCGTCTTCCTCCTCCTCACTATCATTCTCACTAAATCCAATTCACTCTAATCTAACTCAGAGTCCGTATCAGTGAAACAGTCCTCTTCATCATTCTCCGTGTTCCCCTCAGGTGTTTCTGTAACACTTCCGAATACTTCATCTTCACTGTTTGCACTTTGCTGGTTTGATGGCAAACTGGGCATTGAGCCTTGACACATCTTCTTCCTCAAAGGTCTGATGGTCAGCATCATGTGATGTGGACTGCACTGGATGGTTCATGGAGGCTTGGTCCTGGCTTGTTTCAGTAGAATTGGAGCAGTGAGGAGAACATCAAGTGTGATGCCTGCCTCTTCACACGCCTCCCCAATTGGTTTTGTGTTTCCTATAAAGTTGAACAAGAAAAGGCAACTTAGATTTCTGAGCAACATTCACAACCCAACCAGAATAGTGTAACTTAGAATATTTAACCAACAATAAAAGAATTTAGCATTACATAAAAATATACTTACAATTTCATACTGATATACATAAAACAATATATGCACAGCTATATACACCGTAATACACACATTTATTATCATGATATAGATATTGATATGAAAAAAGAAATGTCACAAGGAATGGAGTCAACCAAGAAAGCTAAGACAAATTCCAAATCTAAACATAAAGGAAAAAATTGTCGTAGCTCGATGCATGCATGCCAAACAAAACATACAACTTGTGATACACCCCTCCCCCTTCCGATTGGAAGCCACGGATTTTTATCTTGGCTTATCAAAAAGTGACAAGAAGATGAAAAAGTGGCATAACATTACTAAAGGGACCTTCAGAATAATTAATCGCCCGTATTCTCCCGCAAAAATCAACGTAAACACAGTGTCTGAGCTAGAAAACGATCTTCTGAGACCAAGCTATGCTGTAGTATATGTACACGTATTTGAGTACAGTATTTACCAATATTCATACGGCAAAATCTACAACAAAATAGCCGTTAACTATCTAAATATTCCATAAAAATGTTGAAGAAATATATTACCTGGATTTTGGGAGGTATCAGCGGTCGCAGTGACGTCGGATGCCGCGGGAATCGCACCCGGAAGGTAGCGTGCGTCATCGTCGCCGCCGGCGTCCGCCATCTTGGATTTCTTTCTCCAAACTCGCCGAGGTATGGTAAATGTAGCCCCATGTTTCTAGCACCATTTTTGGTCAGAAATATGCGAATCTAGTACCAAAATGACGGCAAACTTCTGAATTTTTAGAAAATCGATGCCCTTGAAAATTTTTAGGGAGGTAACTTCGAGAGATATTTCACTTTTAAAGTTTAACTTGCGGATATTTTTTGACTCGGAGGTCGTAGCTTCGATGGGCAGTAGTCATTTTGAAGCTCGTATTGTTGGCTACAAATTGGTGGCTAGCTTTCTTGGCTGTTGTGTACACGTCATCGGGAAATGAGCTCCAAGTGATGACGGATCGCCGCGGAAGTCGGCGCGGGCGCGGGGTGCTCGGGGCCCCGCGGACGAAACTCGCGTCGCCCGATGGGCCATTTCTCGCTTACTATTCAAGGTATTTTAATAAAAATTGCACAAATGGTAAGAGAAAGACTTTATTCAACTACTGATACTAAATTTTAAACACATTTACTTTGATAAATATCTGTTTGGAGGCGGTGAAGTTGACCCATTTTCAGTGTTTTTCGACCTCGTAAAGGGTTTCAACCGGCGTGCGCCACCCCTATTATTACCTCCATAAAAATGGAGGTATAGTTTTGAGTGTGTCTGTGTGTGTGTTTGTGTGTGTGTCCGCATATTTGTGGTCATCATAACTTGAGAACCTCTTGATGGACTACGATGATATTTGGTATGTAGGTAGGGGTTGGGAAGACGAAGGTCAAGGTCAATTTTGGGCCCCCTGGTGTGTGGCCTTGGTACTGCAGCGCAACTTCCGGTTTTGCTATCTCTGTGTTCTGAACATGCTATGGTCAAGATTTTTAAGCATTAGATAGCTCTTGTGCTCAGGAAAAAATTACGTAAGTTTGGGCCCCCTAGCGTCTAGTTTGGGAATAGCAGGGGCATTTTTGTCAAAAACTTCTGACGAGGATAACTCAAGAAGGGAACAACGGATTTTCATCATTTTTGGTACGTAGGTACCTTAGACAATTTTGTACAAGATTAAATACTAATTATGCAAAATAGGAGTACATTTGCATAATTAATGAGGATATTATATCATGGCAGTTTTTTCAATGTATCTCTTGTCCTGGATGTGATATGGTCTTGACATTTGGCTGGTAGATAGCTTGCAGTGTCATGACAAAGTGGGGCAGGTTTCAGCCCCCTAACATTTAATTGCGGAACTGCAGGGGCGTTTTTGTCAAGACATTCTAAAGAGGATAACTGCAGAAAGGATTGATGGATTGGCATCATACTAGGCATGCGGGTACCTTAGGCAAATATGTTCATAATGATATACATTTTATGCAAACGAGGACTTAATTTGCATGATTAATGAGGAAATTGTATAATTCCATTGTTTTCAATAACTGGACTTCAATAAATGTAACACATGTTAACTATGATAGGTGGAATATAAGCAGATACCAAATATGGTAATGAGGAACTTATTTGCATAATTTATGTAAAAATTGCAAAAATGCTTTATGATTAATAATGGGAATTTTATAATGGTGACATGTGTACGTTAGTCAATGATGAACAATACCATGCATAAATTATGTTAATGTGCTAGTCAATTGCATGAAATTTACGAAAGCTCTAAATTTTCATGGAGGTATGAGGTCGCCGAACTCTAGTTGGCTCTATTTTTCTGTTAACCAAATGCTTGATGCCATGACTGTGAAATGTAGGAAGTATATAGAAATCTCACTCAATGGAAAAATCTAATTTGCCCGATCGGGCAAGTGGGGTAGGACACGCACTTGCCCGATTGGTATTTTCACTTGCAAATAGGGCTAGTGGACTTGTCCAACCCTGTGGGCAAATTCATTTACGTACTCATTAGTTCAGATTCAGAATTTTTTCTGTATAGATATACTTTATACTTATAGAAGATAAAAATGCTGTTCAGATGAGACGTTCACATCAGACTTCAGTCCGCCCGTCGTCTCAAGTTCATCATCAAAGTAGTACTCTGATTTAACAGACATACATTTTCTTTATCTTGTTGATGCAATGCTGTCCCATATCGTTTCACCATCATTCACACAACTTTTACTAAAATCTTAGCTGTGCAAAGGGAACAGAAGAAGAAGGAGGCTTACTGTAGTGGTTGGCACAGATCTTGAGAGTTTTGTCTCTCCTCATGAGGACTCTGATCTTTCCCTTGTCTGTTTTGTGCTGTAGAATCTTGACGTCTCCGACCCCTCTCTCCTTCCATTCTGCGGGATCTGCTTCCGACGCGTATCTGAACAGTTTTGCTCTCCTAAAAACAATGTAAGAATGATTTGCTTGATATGATGCTCCAGGAACTGACAGTTCTCACCATTCTTGAACTATGACCATGTGTTAAAAAGCATTACCATAAGTAATACTATACTGAAACAAATTAACATTGCTACTTAATTGAGCAAGTACTTCTTCAGTACTGTAATCATCACGAAGACAGTGGGAGCATTCTTACTACTAGATATAGCTTTTGAACAACATCTGGATTTAGATGAGCATCTGTTCAGTGTGGCAGGGAAGGCTATTTGATTTAGATAATAATATCACCAGCTAATACAATATGGCTGTAAATTTTGGCACTAGGCCAAAGGGTAGACAGGGATCGAAATACTGGGTGCATGTGCACCCAGGTGCACCCAAAATTGGAGCTGTGCACCCAATTATTTTCTGTAGGTGCACAGGGTGCACCCAAATATTTTCTTATGTTTATGTATATAAAAATATCAAAGTATACTTATAGTCTAGTATACACCAAATTCTTGACATCTAAGTATTAGAAAGATAATAAGAATGTCTGTCATGGTACTTGTTTAAGAATTTGATAACATGTAACTAAGTTTTGTTATTAGATTTTTCTGACATTCTACTTAAATTTAAGTGGTGCACCCAAAATTGTTTTGGTGCACCCAATTTTTTAACCTGGGTGCACCAGTGCACCTAATCCCAAAAATGAATTTCGAGCCCTGGTAGATGTTCATGATGTACTTTGTACAAGTATGCAAGTTTCTACTGCATCTCTCAGATGTCAAAAGGATAGGGTCTGTTAGCTAACTGGATACACAACATCTTTTCTCTCCATGGTCTTACCAAAAATCACACTTACATTGTGAAGAGCACTTCCTCCTCCTCTTCCAATGTCTTAATCTCCACAGCTTGTAGCTTCACGATGGGCTCAAAGTGGATGTCTGGGCTGGAGGGGGTCACCTCATCATGCTACAAATGGAAACAGTTATATATGTAACTGTAAGTTGCTAATCTCATGTGAGAAAATAATTTCAGAACACTTGTAATTCCACAAACATTTTCTGCCTCAATTAGTCAGGTAAGCCTTACATGGTTCAAATAGCAACTACTGGGTGCTGGACATAAGATCAGCAAGTAAACGTCTTCAACAATGCCACAGTAGAACTCTGTGATATGTCCAGTTGTAAGCCTCGTATCTGTCTGCAGTGATTTCTCTCAACTCACTGCAGTCATCAGAAGGCATGCCAGGTGGCGCTGCTGTTGGGAATTTTGTGCCAACACAAACATGACTTTGTCTGGCTAGGTATCAAAAATTCCCCATTTGAAATCATTCTTGCCACTTCACTCTTGTAGTGATACTTCTGCAACACCTACAACTCTGAAATCAAGGTTTTATCTGTTAAATCTCCTTGGTGAAATAAACTGATTTTTGTTTATGACCTCACGGTTTTCTTGTGATGTGTGTATGTTGTCCACTGGTGTCTTAACTTTGACTGAATGTAACACGTTTTGTTTTGTTTTACACATATTTTGGGCCCCCTTGGAAATCAACTTTCAAAAAAGGTTGTAGGGGCTACCCACCTGTTTGGAGATTAATAAATGATTAAGAGTCATTGCACGAGAAAACCAGGCAAAACCAGGCAGAGGCCGGAAGATGGGGGTCGGCCAAATCGGTTCATACTTTGTATGTGTGATAGGTATGTGGAACTATTAACAGCCATATACTTAAAACCCTCCAGCTATTTTCCGTTATGGCGTTCTGGGACCCCCCTCAGAGACCCTCAAAAATCCAACAATTTATGGCTGAAAATTACTGAAACTGCGATGGCCATCCTGAAAAATGTACATTAGATACGAACCTACCTTATATATTTTCATATAGCATGGGTCCTTAAGTTTTACAGATCAAAAGTTGAAGATGATACATCGAAGTTAAGAGGTTGTACTAGGGGGTTACCTGAACCACTGAAAGCAGATTTTTTATCACTGTAAATTTTGGTGATTTTTAAGGCCCATTATCTGCTATACGCAGTGGCTCTGGTGAATGGTTTTACTGTTTCTAGATAGAGGAACATCTACTTATTCAAAAACAATCGTCATCTATTTGGGCCATACATAACGCGGGCCATGAGAGGGGGGTCTTTATGGGGACTTTTCGAGTTTTGGGCTATAATAAATTGGGTAATTATATTATGATATGGGGGTAAGTCACGGCAAATGTTTGTATAGTTGTCTTTAAACCATGCATAACTTTAAAAAATATTATGATTGATTGGTTATGTTAGTTGGGGCGCCACATGGGGGATATAAGGATACTGGAAACGGATTTTTTCTGATTTAGCACAATTTTTTTAATCATTGGTTTCTTATGTGATTAAGCTGGTACCTTCTGAAATCACTTTATATATACCCACTTTATCGTGCCCAAGTGAAAAGGCTCTGCATGGGGGTTACCAGGACTCCACAGCTGTGGTACCATTAATAAAAGGGGCATAGGATGCATACCTACTTCATAAATGCTGAAAGTTCAAGAACAAGACCACAACAAAAGTCAAAATTAAAGCTATTTTGGGATGGATACATGTGCATGGTACTTTTTTCATCAATATTACGGTATACAGTAGGGTACAGTTTAGTTATACTGCTATAGACAAAGTACTGTCCACCAATGGTGGGTTAGTATGCCTGGTTATTCATGTATCAACATAAGGACAAACCAAAAACAAAGCCTATCGCAAAACCTGTATATGTGAGACCCCTTTAGAAGGGAACAGTTACTGATAGATCTGCAAAATACATGTACATGTCATAACTCACAAGAAATTACAAATAGCTAAACTGTCGAAACGCATATTCACCAAAAGGACAGTTCACTTTTGCTTTTTGTTGGAGTGGTGATAAAGCACTTTGGTGAAAAGTATGCTACAAATTCAATAAAAGCAACAAATTACAAAAATCAACTTGCACTCATACAGTCACATGCCTTGGATTACCCTTCCTTTGTATCAGGCCATTTTCATCTGCCCATTACAGGCTCCGTGACAAGGAAAGTTATTTTTATACAGGCATTAGAGACTATCCTTGGCAGATGCACATGTGCAAATTGCCTTTTTTCTCATTTCAGTTTTGGTTGTGCAATTTGTACAAAATTAGAATGTAAAAAAAAGCTTTCAAGAGTTTTTTTACTCAATTGCAATACGAGTATGTCAGGTTTAAGGTCTCACAAGAATCTGTTAGCAATTACAGATAAGGTTTAACTTAGTGCTTTATTGTATCAGTAGTCCAACAAAAGTAAACTTTTCTTTTTGTAAGAATGTATTTTAAAAGTTTTTTTTAGTACAATTTCTTGTGTGTTTTTGTTTTTTGCCGATCGTATGATTTATTATGTGGCTCTATATGTAAAGGGTTTGCCATAGAGTTTGCTTTTAACTTGACTATAGGCCAAGTTGTTTAGGATGACATCCGTGTTCACGTCAGTTATTGGCCATTTTCACATTAAGAAAAAAAATTAAACCATATTGTATATCAAACAAAGCAGCTACAAAATGAACAAATATATGCCGTAGACTGCAACTGTATCGACAAATGTATGCCAATGTCTTAGAATGCCAACGTCAATTTTAGTGACAAACAAGAAGATCTGAAGAAACGAAAATCAGAATCTGTTGCTTGGTATATCATAATCTGCGTGTTATGTCAATGTTCCTCCTTTCGGACTACAGTACCTCACCTGATTTCATAATGAATGCAACGTTTTGGCCATTTGGTCATATGTCATCCACATAGACAAATCAACAGGACCAGGTATACTAACATGCCATTGGTGTACAGCACTTTGTCTATAGCTGTACATGTACTGTATTGCGTAATTAATAACAAAAGTACAATGCACTTGTATCCATCCCAAAATAGCATTAATTTTGACTTTTGTTGTGGTCTTGTTTCAACATTTCTGAAGTAGGTATGCATCCATGTGCCCTGTTTATTAAATGGTATCACATTTGTGGAGTCCTGGTAACCCCCATGCAGAGCCTTTTCAGTTGCGCACGACAAAATAGGTATATACGAAGTGATTTCAGAAGGTACCAGCTTAATCACATAAGAAAGCAATAATTCAAACGTGTAAAATCGGCAAAATACCGTTTCCAGTATCCTTGTATCCCCCATGTGGCGCCCCATTTAACATAACTAATCAATCATAATATCTTTGACAGTTATACATTGTTTACAAACAACTATACAAACATTTGCCGTGACTTACCCCCATATTATAATATAATTACCCGATTTATTATAGCCCAAAACTCGTAAAGTCCCCATAAAGACCCCCCTCTCATGGCCCGCGTTATGTATGGCCCAAATAGATGACGATTGTTTTTGAATAAGTAGATGTTCCTCTCTCCAGCAAAAGTAAAACCATTTACCAGAGCCACTGCGTATAGCAGATAATGGGCCTTAAAAATCACCAAAATTTACAGTGATAAAAAATCTGCTTTCAGTGGTTCAGGTAACCCCCTAGTACACCCTCTTAACTTCGATGTATCATCTTCAACTTTTGATCTGTAAAACTTAAGGACCCATGCTATATGAAAATATATAAGGTAGGTTCGTATCTAATGTACATTTTTCAGGATAGCCATCGCAGTTTCAGTAATTTTCAGCCATAAATTGTTGGATTTTTGAGGGTCTCTGAGGGGGGTCCCAGAACGCCATAATGGAAAATAGCTGGAGGGTTTTAAGTATATGGCTGTTAATAGTTCCACATACCTACCATACATACAAAGTATGAACCGATTTGGCCGACCCCCATCTTCCGGCCTCTGCCTGGTTTTCTCGTGCAATGACTCTTAAATAAATACGCCCCGCCCCCAATCTCACTAGGTCATACATCTTGTCACAGTTTGCAGAAGTGTTTTCAGCAAGACCTGGTGAAATTTGTACAATACCACCACCAAAGAGGTCTGGGTTCTAGTCAGGATTTTAGCAATCTGGAGGGTCATATGAATCTATTATATTTGATCGCCTGCCGTATTGTTCCACAAGTGCAAAAGCCCATTCACAGCCAACATGCCATAGTCGAAACGCATGTACAGTGACAGGAATCCTTGGTACTGTAAATGTAAAAGTTCACAGGGATTTACTTCCGTGGTTGCGGGAAAATGGAGTTTTCGTGGTGGTTTAGTAGCACCAATGACTGCCATCTCATGCTGGAAAAATGTTCACAGTGGTTTGATGTTCATGGGGAAGTGGTCACCACGCGAACATAAAACTACTGCGAACATTTCTGCATTTACAGTAATATGTCTATATGTTTATAAGGGTAAACAGTCCTTGTCTGAGTCTCTCGACCATTGTTTCGATTTGCATAATAATGTCCAGACAGGTTTTTGTTTCAATTTCGGGGCCTTAACCTTTGACATATTACCTTAAACTCTTTTCGCCAAACTTGCGTTCTGATCTCTGTGAAAGGATTTATAATACTAGCACAAGTACTACAATGCCTAGAAGATGGCATGACTTTTATGGGGCACGGGCACACACCTGTCAGAATTTGGTCTGGTCCATTTACGACAAAACGCCTCATGTGCGGCATTTGGAAAAATGGCAGCTCGATTTGCCGATTCAAAATTTCGGCGAAACTTTGCCTCTCAGACATGTCCAAACATGCGCCGTAAATTGTTTTCCATGCGGAAACGATAGAGGGGCGTAAAAGGAAGGCGCCATCTTTGTCAGTCGGTGTGGTTTCTAGAAATTTCGCTGAAAGAAGGTCACTTTCAAGGTACGTTCGCAATGTTTGTATGTCCCAACTTTGAGATGATATAGAAAAAAAAACCAAAGCGGTGTCCAAAATCACAGTAATATCCCGGGTAGGTAGATTAGTGACGAATATGATGCCGAAAACCGCACGTCGACACCACTTTTGTTAAATGACAGAGAGGTCCGAGAGTGTGGTCAGCCCCTCTGCGGTAGGCGAAGGTATTGTTGTCGGATCGCCCGTGCTGAAGCGCCCGGGTCTGTGTTCCGTGCGTGACCCGAAGAACCCGAGTGAGAGCAGAAAGTTCCGACGGTGATTTCCGACGGATGCGGAAGGTACCCGAAGTGCGATTTTGCGACAAAAACCGACTGAGGGCACGCACTCGGCATGCGTTGCACACGTAACCAAAAGACCACGTGACCCCACCAACTTCTGACAGGGCCTATGAGGTAAGTATGCCCGTGTGGGGATTCTTTTCAGTTTATGAATAAAAAAAGAAACTTATCTTCACCACCCCAACCTGTTAGAACATAAATAATATATTTCTCAGTTTCTGTACAACAAATATGGTTAGCATTACTGATTGAATTGACTAATAATATAATATTTTCGTATTTTGAATAGGTAAAACTGAAAGGGTATATGACATTTCGAGTAAGGCAGTTGAACGTTCGTGTATTCCTAGGTGAACTTGTGTTCTTTGTGCATACATGCCGGGTTGCCCCCCTCCCCACCTTCTACTTTCTAGAAAAAAATTCTCCAGACAACCGACGTAGTTCCTACTGCCATTTTCTTCTTCAAACGACCAGTCTGTGGCCATGTTTGTAAACCTGAACAGGAAATCATTCTCAGGGCATAGTTTTCACGTCAGAAAATCGTTACGGATCGGACCTTTGTACCTTTTACTCCACCTGAAACTGGGAGGGCGATGCACAAAAGACGCAGCTGTTCGATTCACAAACCGCCTTGCAAAACCTCCAACTTACGACACAATCTGAATGAATTTTTTGGACTTCGGCACATCACAGGCGACAAATAATGATTCTGTGGTTGACCTACCTTTTCATCTGCCATCCTTGTAGGTTTAGATGGTCTAAAAGAGCGCAGAAACAAGCGGATTTGTCTGGATGGAAGAAAGAATCCCCACAAAGATACAATGACCAGTTTCCCGCTCTCTGTCTTGTCGAAACCGAGGCAGATTTTCCCATCATCCTTTAGCAATCCAAGATGGCGGCGCCCATGTGGAAAAATGCGGCTTAGTCCGAAAACGTTTGTTTATTTGTGATAAAGCAGAACTTGGCTACCAGATTAACAGGTAATGTTTTACACATGCTTAAGATGAAAAACAATAATATGCAATATTTTGCTCGAATACACACATTTTCTCTGTTCTAGTGCATAGTGTGCAAACGTCAGTATACTCAATACTGTATACTATATACCAAGGACCGATTCTTAAAAACTGTGAATCATGAAATTTTCGCGTTGTTTTAAGTTCATAGTTTTCGTGGTTACGGATTCTTCATTCCGTGTAACATTTGTTCAATATCTCTTGTATGGTTCCAACTGTACAAAGATAATACGACCCCCTTTCACTTTCTTTTTTTTTCGCCATGATGAAATTTACTTTTTGATATGTTACATATTTTACCTATTTTTCCATGTGGCTTCTGCCCTTCAGATCAATTTACAGTACCATATATACTCTCTACATTTGCAGGTATTAACCAACAATCCACTTCATCTGCAACACACACAAGAAGTCCAGATAATCCAATATTGTGGATAACACTATAGCTACATGGAGGAATAAAGATGGAGAGACCAGAACTACAAAATGAGCCTGTTTCTGTTGAGGGGACCATCTCAGAAGATCTATCACTACCCCAGAAAGATCAGGAAGAAGAAGAAAACACAGACAAAGCAAATATCTGTGCTGATCCTGACTCAAGTAGTGACATGAAAGCAGAAACATGTAAGGAAAGAGAGGACTCTGGAGATGCTTTACCAGCCAATGAAAGTGCTGCTGTTTGTTGCCATAGAGACCAGGTTCCAGAGAAAGAAGGAGGAGAGGGGGAAACAACAAGTGCAGCAGGCACATCAGATGATCTTGACCCATATGCTTATGCAAAAGATGGGAAGTATACAACTGAGAACTTCAAAATAGAAGTAAGGAATCTACCCAGGTATGCTGGCTTTGCGGTGAGTAATGTACACTATTGTAAAGATTCTTCTTCCATTGTGTCTTGTATTGTTTCAACCATGAGCTCACAAGAGTCTTCGACATTTTCACTGTGTTACGAGAGTTACATGTACATGTAGTTCTTGTACAATTCAAAGTATCTTCATCACTGGCTGTTCTGTGAATTACTACTTGTTGCATTTTCCATAATTTTACTATCATGGGGGACAGAGATGTCTGAAAAGAAGGAGTAATGTTAGAACTGGTCCAGGCAACTCGTCCGTGATGATGATGATGATGATGACACATTCAATTTTAGCATTAATTAAGAGCTATTTTTCAGGGAATATTATAATGTTCAATTATGTTGTATGGGAAAACTAAACAGTACAATATATGATATACAAATACTGGATGTGTTTTCTTTTTATCAGCAATTCAAAAAGCGTATGGTGAACCAAGGACTGACGCCACACAAGGTCAAGATCATCCAAAGAGACAACATTGCTTTTGTAGCCTTCAGGTAAATGTTTGAGATGGTATGACCAACCACATGTAAATGCACAAAATACTAAGATGCATCAATGCACTTGTTTCAATTATAAGTAAAACTGGTCCTCATCACATGATTGGAATGTATACTTTCAGACATGATTTCAACTTGGATATGAAAGTTCTATGTTGTAAAGGCATAAACTTGCCATTTTTGATCTGGTTTTACTGAGATCAGGACAATGATGTCAACATACTTACTGCCACTAGATGGCGCTGCAGTGAGAAGAATGCTGTTCCAAATGTGACTAATTATAATATCCACTTTATATGCCAACCTGATGAGAAGCTTAGATTCATCAGAACTTCAACTCTCTTCTCTTATTCCCAGATGTGAAGAGGACAGACAGAAGGCACTGGAGGTGTTAAACTCCCATGTGTGGAAAGGGTGTTCACTCTCAGCCTCGGTCAGTGACTGGTTAATCTGTCTTTAGGCATAAAAGTATCAGTATCTTTGTTTTTAATCCTGCAACTGATATACGTCTAGCTTACAACGTGGACAAGACAATTCGTAATAAAAGGAATATCACAGGGAAAAATGGGATTTTACCAGATTTTTTCTTTAGTATGAATACAAACATGTAATTCTAACAGAAGCTCCTCCTGAAGCAAAGTTGAAGTCATAATTTCAGACACGAAAAATTAGACCCAAAATTTTGACTGTCCAGTCTCTCCAGTGAATGAACAATCCACATATTTCTGTGACTTCTTCACACTCTTTCCTTGATAAATGCTGAGTTGAGGTGGATGGTAGAAACTTTGAGTAAGTCCATTTTTTTGTTTTTTGACCATCACAGCTGAACTTCAAAGCTAAAGGAAGCCCTTTTTTTACTCCATTTCTGTAGAAAAGCAACCCAGCAGCTGACCCACTTGTGAAGAAGAGGAAGGAAAGAGAAGGTATTGATCGTTTTACGTCATCGTACATGTCTTATTTCAGGTTTTATCTACTTGGTATGCCTATTGTCTAAGCATTTGCACAACTTTTATGAAAAATGGACAAACCTCTATGCAAAAACACTTATTAAAGTTATTTCATGGAATACTGCAGTTAATCACTATGTGAAGTGCACAGATCTTAATGGATACACAGTCTTTTAATGCAAACTTTGAACCTTCCTCAACTTCTCTTTAGAGTCTGGAGCTGGAAGCAGCCAGAAAAGGGCCAGGGGGAATGATGAGGATGATGAAGACTTGCCTGTTAAAGATAGGTGAGAACAGTTTTGGTTGTTATTTAATGATATTTTCATATGTTATGATCTTGCATTCGTGCAATGCTTACCATTACTGACTTTGTTGGTTGATCGATAAACTAGTGCTGAAATTCCTGGCTCAACATGAGACACTTGCTGGCAGGGGAATTTTAGCACTTGTAAAAGTTGTATGTATTTTGTGGCACCCTGACGTATTAAGTATGCTCTGGTGATCATGACAAATATGCAGTCATGTAGTAGTGACATACTGATTGACCAAATTTGAATATATACTATACAGTCACATGTTTACAGAGTAATGACATAGATGTGACTAATGAAATATAAGTTTCCAAATATTTTGCTTTGGTGTAAGAACTTAACAAATATGTTGACTGAGAAGAAAACCTGAGTTTGATCATGACTGTACTTTTCCCCCCAGACTTCTCCTAGCAGTGACCCCCCTGTGGAACATACCATATGAAGAACAGCTGAAACAGAAGACTGAGAGTCAGAAGGTTGTTCTGGGTAAACTCAGTCGTGCCATCGAGAACGTTAACCCTGGTCTGGGGTCATGGGTGGTGCAGCAGAGGTAGGTCTAAAGAAAGGAAACAAAGGCTACTCCAAATTCATTTGTTGGTTCTCAGATTTTTAAAAACAAGCTTACTGGAAAAGATACAATGACCAAGTGGGTAGAGTGCTTGCATTGCATTCGGTAGGCCATGAGTTCGATCCCTGACTGAGTCATAACAGAGTTTATGAAATTGCAATTGTGGGCCATACAAGTGATAGAAATAATTTTGTGTCTTGTCTTTTGATTCTTACATTTTATGCATTTCGTCCAGAAAACAGTATGACAACATGTGCTGTAAGCTTGAAGACATCACACCCTCAGTAAGTACATTTGTGTAGTTGTGTTGTAGAAAGAAGTTGAAAAATTTGTTTGGTGATAGTTTCACACATGTTTGCTTTGCATTATAAAATGTCAAGGAAAATTATTATATTGGTTAGCCACAAGGAATCGAAATAACTCCACTGCTTTGCCATATGGATCAAATTATGCAAATCAAGGGGGCGGTGGTTTGAGCTCCATCAAACTTCTGCATGTAAAAGAACACATTTTAGTAAGGAGAGCTGATGTGCTTGGCTATGTAGCTATTGGCTATTGAAAGGACATTTTCTTTTTGTAATATTTCCTCTCAAGTTTGGCCTCCTTTAATACATTCATCATCATCATATATTGTCGTTCCATCTCCAACTTCATATCGTCTTGATAGATTATTAACCCTTTCTTAGCCTTGTTTCCAAACCTAATATAGGTGTCAGGTCTCTTTTAACTTCTCCACTGTTTGGATACCAGGCTAACCTTCATATTTTTTTACATCTTGTTCAGCCTATCCTAAACAACTACAGGAACAAGAATGAGTTCAACATAGGGATCAGTCCAGAAGGGAAAGGTAAGGACTTTACTGTCTTTTTTCTTTTAGAATCTATACAATTCATGGTCCATAGTTGCAAACTTGTCACATTTGGAACAGAATTATAAGATATAGGGCTTATTCAGTCACGTGATCCACCCTCCGGACGCCATGGCAACGAGCGAAGTCGGCCATTTTGGGGTCCACTTTGAGCGCGGCTCACAGCGGCTCGCTATGCAACTCTCCGTAAAAATTGAAAATATTTCTTATGCAACGCACAATTTCCCTTCAAAACGTTTAGGTTCATAATCGGGATGTGCTATCTTGTGGTGGGATGTTGGTCTAGCACTGGTAAAGCCTACACACATCGGGTAACAGTTAAGTTTGTTTCGCGTTTCTCGTGTAACAAACAAGCAAAGCCGGGACGGGAACGAAGTCATGTACTAGTGCTACGACTCGGAAACAAATGTGGGTTTCTGACATAAGTAGAGCTCATCTTACTGGTAGAATTTTCAGAACGAATGTGTGTAGTACAAATGTTGTATCTGAACAAGACAGTAAACGATGGGTCGGATAACTTTCAACGACGGTGGACTGGGTACCTACTCCGGCACAACGTAAATACATGTACATGGACCGTCGCTACACTCCACTAAAGCAGGAAGGACAAAATAGAGCCGCACAAACAGCGAAGTCAAGAAATGATAGGAAGAACATATTCCCAGGTTCTGTGAAGAATTTCTATGAAACAAAAGTACAACATTTAACGTTAATAATGGCTATCACAGTGTCTGTGAACAACAACGTCACAGCTCACCCACAAAATTCACTATCAACTGATACTCCACTGTCACTGTTGCCGTGCTCAGGCGGGGACCTGGAGTGGGTCAAACTTTCCCTCACTGATAATGGGAAAATGGGTAACTTCCACCCGATTTATGTAGTGAAAATAAGATTTAAGGTTGTAGACTCTTTGTATAGTCAAACATCGTGCAACCCACTTCACTTTCTTCGGACACTTGGAGACCCACGCTGTACATTGCTGTACTGTAGCGCATGGACCCCAAGATGGCGGCGCACGGGAGCAAGGGGTGATGACGTCACGTGAATAAGCCCTATAGATGCAGAGTAATTTTGGTACATTTACATCTCCGTCACTCTATGGATAGCTAAAACTATGTTGTGTTCCATATCTTGAAACTACATACAAGACTTTTTGTGTCAGTCTTTGATTGACAAACTGTTGTAAGCCTATAATGTAGTGAAATATCTGTAACATTTTGCATGATTTTCTTTTTGCAGAGAAAACCATTGGGTTCAGACTGGGTAGATATAAAGGTGAGTTGATCATCATGATGGCCACCAAATTTCAAGTAAGAAATTTCAAATTGGTGTTAAGTGCCTGCCTCAGGTGCACAAAATTGGGACCTGCTTAGCTAGCATTGTGGGGATTCAAACCAAGAACCTGTGAATTCAATCACCCAAACCATTGAGTTGGTTGTGTGGCGGCGCGCAATTGGCAGGGTGTTCGATTCATAATCCAGAGGTTCTGGGTTCGAATCCGTTGATGCGTTAATGGAGGTGCTGTGTTTGAGGAGAGCCACACCTCAAATTAACCCAAAACACTTATTGAAAAGAGTTAGAGTTCTTCCCGGGAGAGTGGATCAAATAGATCTGTCTGGTTATGCAGCTTGTACTCTTTAGTACAAACCTGATGTGTTACGCCATGAGGCAGTTTACCGAGTATGCAATACAAACAAACAAAAAACACAAGGTCCACCTACCACCTTACAGTGGGACCTAATTTGTAGGTCTGACTGTCTTGCATTCCACTGTGTAATTGTAGTCCTTGTCAAAGAGCATCATTGATTATAGTAAAAACCATAATTACTTTATAACACTTGTCAAAAGAAGAGTCAATTATAGCAGCAGGGATAAACAGGTCCACTAGCCCTATTGTCCAGGGCAAGTGAAAGTGCTGTTCGGGCAAGTGCATGTCCTACCCCACTTGTCCGATCGGGCAAGTAAGATTTTTCCATTGATCTTAGTGCAATTTTGATATGCTTGTTACTTTTTACAGTCGTGACATCAAGCAATTGTCTACAGAGAATTCCATTGCTGGAAGTGAAAATGCATATACTAGTAACAGTGACATTTGAGTTTTGGGCAAGTGAAAAATTGGTTCGGGCAAGTACATTTTTTATGTGCTTGCCCGATAGGACAAGTGGATTTTAGAAAACTTGTTCAACCCTGGGCAGTGTAGTAAACTTTAATTTATCATACATAGCAGGTTTGATTTATGAATTATACTGACTGATAAATACTGTATTGTTGTAGGTGGTAGCTGCACTGTTGTCAGTCCCTATGACTGTCCCAATCTGCCAGACACAGCCAAGGATATGGTCAGGGTAAGTGCACACAAGACCTGGGGATGATCACTTTGATGTTCTAATAACTCTCTTAATTGATGAGAACCCCAGGCTGCCCAGATCTCATATCTTGGCAGTGTAATTTGTTATCATACTGACTTCAAAACGTTTGGCAATGTCAGCTCATTTTCTTAGTTGTCTGACATTCGTGATCCGTGTTTCTGCTTTTACTGCATATTGGTGAGTCAAGCTTGTCTCAAGCATGATGTTTTAGAATTAAGGAAAAGAGATGCTGTTTCAGTCTTATTCATGTAACCAGATGTAACCTTGAAATGACCCTTGGGACTTGCCACTTAGAGTAAAATAATGATTCAGAGCAATCATCTAATCACAAATTAAGGGCACGCTTCAGATAGTCCTGCAGATTTCAGCCGTCTTATTAAATACAGAAAAGGCTGTCATAGATCCTTGTTATGTTGACAATTGATTCTGTTACTGCTTGAAGATTATTCAGCATCAAAATTATATACGACTTCCTACAACGCATGTGACTGTGCCGTAACCAAAAAATAACAATGACTTGGTCTTCAGATTTTCCAGACATATTTGGAACAATCGACAAGGAGTGGATACGACACAGAGAAGCACCAAGGTCACTGGAAACAGCTGACTGTCAGGACCACACAGGGGTCAGAGGTCATGGTCATGGTCCAGTTCAATGTGCAGGACCTTTCAGAGGTTAGGAACAAATTCATTTTCAGCTTCAGCAACGTTTTTGCATTTTTTATATACCAGGTATATGTTTTCTGAAATGAAAAGAAGCTTCTTCTTTTGAACATTTTGCAATGAGTAAATCTATGTATCAGCTGACTATTTCATAAACATTTTGTCTTCAGGAAGAGATTGACAAGGAGAAGCAGCTTCTTAAGGACTACTTCAGCATAGGGCCAGGGAAGGACTGTGGTATCACATCGCTGTTCTTTCAGGCACATAAACAGAGGTCAGAATGGACTTTGGTATCACATTGCTGTTCTTTCAGGCATGTTAACAGAGAAGTAGGAATTTGAATGGACAGTGGTCTTACATTTCTTTTCAGGCACATAAGCTCAGGTACACAAGAATGGACCAAGATAGTTCTGTTTTAAAACTCCTTGTTTTTCTTAAACACAGTTTCTGACTCATTTTGTTGTTTTATATGGAACCACAAACTTTAAGACAACACTAAATTAATAATTCTATCATCTTTGTAGGAGGCCTGGAGATGAAGAAGCATCACATCAACTCCTCTTAGGAAAAGAGGTAAAGTCAAATAGTAGAATGTTCATATGTCTAATTATGTGTCTGTATTTATTATATATGTCTTTAGTCTTTTCAAAACTATTGCATAACTGTATGAAATGATTTGATGAGCCGTTTTGCATTGATATTTGTTTTCAGTTCATACAAGAGAAGCTGTTACGTATGACCTTCAGAATTTCACCAGATGCATTTTTTCAAGGTAGGAAATGAATCACTTAAGTTTCTTTGCAACTATTTATCAATCTTGGATACAGACAGGTAGTCCCTTCAATCAAATAGGGCTAGGGAAAATGTCCAGACTTTGCATGATGTACAAAATGACCAATAAACTGGTAGACATACCGACCGATAAGTATCTAAT
This sequence comes from Branchiostoma floridae, assembly GCF_000003815.2. NCBI lineage: Eukaryota > Metazoa > Chordata > Leptocardii > Amphioxiformes > Branchiostomatidae > Branchiostoma > Branchiostoma floridae. The sequence continues at coordinate 9,913,919 of NC_049989.1, read as the reverse complement.
ACGTTCCTCTATACCAAGTCAAACAAGAAATCTTTTTAAAAAAGCTGTGCCTTGCCGCGTATTTTATGTTATTTTGGTAAGTTAGACTAGATTCTACGCTTAAAAATCCCGAGTTCCACATGTCGCCCCCCTCCCCCTCATTATCATAATTTATGTCAGATGAATTATTGGCACATTAAACAGGTTTTGTAAAACTTTTTGACCCACAATGAATATGCATTATTTTTTATTACAAACTAAGTTCCTTCTGATGCAATTTGTGATATATATTTATATAAACATGGTGAGTTAAAGCGTAGATTTATTACGCTGGACCACATACAGTAACATGCGTCTAGAAGAGCGTTTTAATACTCGCCTGGAATGTACCATTGTCTAACTAAGCCATGAAACTCGGCAAGGAAAGAAGGGCGTATCAGTCTGGTATGAACTGTCTGTCTTGTACGTTTCGTATGTCTTTTTTATTTGGATGTGTCAAGTTGGCAGGAGTGCGTTGGTGGGAGCTCGGCGGACAAGTAACCTGTTGTGGGTAGCTTGACACATCCCTTTTTCTTTCCTTCTTCTCTTGTATGTTCTTTGAAATGATGTAAAAAAAAAAATGAAAACAGTGAAAAAACGTCTTGTCTCTCTTGTCTAGTTTTCTTTCTTTTTTTGATTTTGTTATACCCCCATTAAAAACGGGCCTTTGGAAGGGGCTTTGGAAGGGCTGGGTTAACAGGTCCGTCCATTGATCCATGGATCCATGGAAGAAAGCTGGCTTAAAGCCTTGCCTGGCGGCAAGGCAAAAAGTCCAAAGTTAGGTGTGTTGGGTTGTTTAGTGTGTTACGTCGAAGGGCAGTTTGCAGATACAGAAATACAGGACAACAGGTAAACAGAATATAAACTTGACTATATATGGCATCATAGTGATAGAAAAACCTACAGAAGAGTAGATGTTGTGCAGCTGGATAGCAGTTGACACATCATGTTGGTTTGTCCCAGTGAACACCCTTGCAGCAGAGGTGCTGTACAGTAAGGTGGCTGACTGGTGTGACTTCACCAAAGACTCTACAGTGCTGGATGTGTGCTGTGGGACTGGAACTATCGGGCTGACTCTGGCAAAGGTAACAATTCTTTAATTTCTTCTATAGCTCTTTTTGTATACATATAAGTGCTTTGGCCAGTGACTGGCCCCTTGTTCCTCTATGTCAAGTTTCTGCATGTCGCACAGTCCTGTGTTCTGGTTTCCACCATCCGAAGACCAGCATCTTTATATATAGTTATTTGGTCCTTTCAATGCTTAGGAGTACCACGTGGTCTTGGGTTTGCAAACTCCTGTTTGGAGACTTTTTTATGGACCAAATTATATGGTGGTCTCCTCATTATATGGCCAAAATATCTTAGCCTTCTTAAACAAATGTTTTCAGTGTTGAAGATGAGTGCTAAGCTGGATTTTCAGTGTTGAAGATGAGTGCTAAGCTGGATTTTCAGTGTTGAAGATAAGTGCTAAGCAGGATTTTGGGTCCCCAAAAGTGCATACTAGTATACACCTACTAAATACAGCCCTAACATGTACTGTAAATTCATTAAAGTTTGCGGGGATTTAATTTCGCGGTAGCGGGAAAAAGGACTTTTCGCGGTGGATTTAAGTTCGCGGTAACACTATAGACTGCAGTCTAATACCATAATAGAAAAATGTTCGCGGCGGTTTTAAGTTCGCGGTGAGGGGGTCACCGCAAAAACCGCAAACATTAATCCACCGCGAACATTTCTGCATTTACAGTACTTCAGAAAATCTATAGGGTAAGTTTCAATTGTCAAAGTTAAACTAAGAGGTTACAGACACCATGCATGTAGGATATGATTTAAAATGCTATAATGAAAATAAATAGTGAATTCTGTCTCTCTAAATTACAATGCAAACTTTATCTTCGCCAATGATGTCACTAAATGCCCCCCCCCCCCATTCTCCCAGCATGTGAAGAAGGTGATAGGTGTTGAGCTGTGCCAGCAGGCAGTGGAGGATGCCAAGGTTAATGCCAACATCAATGGTAAGGTCACATTCACCCTATCATTCCTGTCAAACTGTTTTGTAGACTGGAATCCATCCTATTACTGTAAGTGTAACAGCTCCGGTCACTTCCTCAGTCACTTGTACTTTTACACAATTTTGTTAATGATTTTATTTTAGAGTAATGGTAACGGCAAAGTGACCAATCTTGGGGGTGGTGTGGAAGGGGGATCTCGACCCTTCCGCAGTTTGAAATTTTAGAGTAAAAAGTTGATATTGTAAGGGTACCCATGAGATGACTTAACTCTGTTAACATCACATGTAATTTGAAGAATTTTTTGAGTGGCATGTCATAATTTTTCATATTTGATTAACATTGTTCAAGTTGTTCGGATTGTGGCGTGCCGGATTGCGGATATTACGGATAATGAAGATATATGGAGGGTTAATGAAATTGATACATGTAATTGTGCTTGCTATGCCATAATCCAGCCTGCTTTAATCCGCTGTCTTGACACTATTTTTACAGGTATAGACAATGCAGAGTTCCTGTGTGGAAAGGCAGAGGACATTCTCCCAGACCTGGTGAGGAGACTGTATGGGACAGAGCTGGTTGCTGTGGTAGACCCACCCAGGGCAGGCCTTCGTGAGTGCTGAGATGTTGTTTACATACATATAGGGCCTTCATTCCTCTTCAACCATTTCATTTCAACATACCTTGTAGCCAAACTGCTGTAATTTACTGTAATTCACTTTGTTTTCTCGGTACCAAACTTTCATAGTCTGAGAAAATTTAACTTGTTCTCGGAACTAAATGTTCACGGTGAAGGAATTATTTATTATTGTCACCAAGACAAATTATTTGTTATCGGTAATGATAAGTTCACGTTACAGTCGTCACTGTGAACATAAAAGTACATTGAAAAAATCAGGAATTACGGTAACTGTAATTGGTTTATTATGAGTAAGGCATTGGCATCTTATATGTCTAAATGTTATAAACTCCTGTCCTTCCCATATATTCCTACAGATACCAGGGTTATATCTGTGCTGAGGAAGTGTTCTAACCTGACCAAACTGGTGTATGTATCCTGTAACTCCCAGAGTGCCATGCCAAACTTTATAGAGTAAGTATGTCTGTATATATACATGCTGCATAATGAGATAGACACTATCAAAGGCTTGTGGTAGGATTTTAGGGCCAAAACCGGAAATACTCATGTATTTATAATTGTAAGCCAAACTATTACAGTATATGTTATAGGTTGAATATAAAAACTTCTTGAAGATATATTTCTCATCCTATGGCCAAAAGATGACCAGAAAGTTATTTGTGTACTTGGTCCAGTACTAAAACTCTTTATTTTTCAAAGAGAACATTTGCTAATTTTGAGCTTGGATTCTGTGGTGGAAGTTGCGCTGTGTTGTTGTTGTTGCGTTGAAAATACTGGGGATTAAGATGGATTGAAACATAATGTTAAAGCTTCTTTTAAGCTAGAGAATTGAAAGTTGGTATTTGTTTAAAGAATTTTTGGAGATATTCTTACTAGTAGTAATATTGATATAATCATAACCATGTTGATGGCCTGTTTTGTCCTTAGCCTGTGCCGACCAACGTCTAACAAGTTCAAAGGCGCAGCGTTCCGCCCCGTGCGAGCCGTGCCTGTGGACCTGTTCCCTCACACCAGGCACAGCGAACTCATCATCCAGTTTGACAGGACCCAGTCAACATGAAGTCTGTTGGTTTAACCCTTATACCAAGGGGGCATTAACCTCTGTGCTTATACCTGCGTGTCAAACGGTCTCCTTGGAAACACTCACGTGATACCTGACAATCGCTTCTGATATGCGATTTAAAGGAGCATACATATGGTTCTCCCTTTTACAGAGAATCTACAGTTAATACTGCAGAAATTTTTCTCCACTAACTCATCTCACCAGAAATATATATTCTGTATCATCATGATGATGCACGGATATATCTTAATTTTCGCCTTTTCAAACTTAGGTTGATTTACTCTTCAGAAAAGTATACGAAACCTTTCTATGTGTAACTCTTTCAAAGGACATATGAAAGTGTTACTTGTATTTTAAGGTATCTGCAAATAATTAATTTCATACATAAGTTTTCATTGTTTGAAACCATTGTTATTTTCGATGCAAAATGTATTATTATTTTAAGTTTTGTATCTAAGCTACAATGTAGCAAGCTGTGGTGACAAAATGGGAAAGCCGATACGTAAATCTCTGTATTTTAGGGTAAACTTATCTTTTAAAGTAAGGACTACAGAGTCTGGAAATGCAGAAGAACCCACATATCAGGGTTGATGGTAGTTGTAACCTTTCTTTTACAACAGGAAATGTCATTTTAATGAGTATGTTCTTCTGTTGGTGTATCATAGTCTTTAACATTTTGTTTATTCATTAAACACTTCTAGACCTCATAGTCAGCAACCTTTATCATACATATCTGACAAGTAAAACTCTATATCTTTCCTTCAATCACAGACCAGATGCATTCTTAAAATTGAGGTGCGTACAAAATTCAGTTGGCTTGTAAGACTGTCTAAAATCTGTCTTTAGACAGTCTTTTACCTTTGTACTAAACATAAATGACACTCCCAACAATGGCCTTAGTTTGCAATTGCATCACAATTGTTCAAGGCATTTGTCTGTGCCCTTACCTTTATCAATTAATGCAAAATTTGGGACATTTGAACATGAGTTGATGATGTAAAATTCCCTGGCTTACAGGTGTACAATATTAGATAGTAGTTACCATCCAGGGTTTTGAGGACAGATCATTCTTGTGGCACCATCACTAACCTTGCCACAGCCTTTGTGACGTCAGATTGCTCATTGGTAAAACAACGACACAACACAAGCATTCATTTTATAGCTTTGTTGATAAACGTTCTGTACGTAACCCACTGTTGTTCTGTTCTGTGCCTTGTGGTACAGTAGTAATTTTGGCTTGACACAGTAGTCAGAAACTCTCCAGATACCTGGTATCCTAAGGAATGATATAATCATCCTGTCCTATTTAATCCAGAATGCATCCCACTCTGGCCACATCTGGAGCAAACATTTGTCCAAAGTTTCTTTAAATGTTCCAGCTTCTTTAAGAAAACATAGTCAAGTGCAATTTTGCGACATTCTGAAGGTTCCTTTTTAAAGTTTCAGCCTGGACGTAAACGTATACGCAGCATAAACGTAATTTCAATAACAGGTGTATGTGTGTGGTACGTTGTCACATTGGTCTGTGTTTGATTTAATGACCGTGGTATTGAACACTTTGGAACCTGCCCAAGTGTGAAAGCTGGTCTGACGTGTGGAGACAAAACCCACTTTGTATGATGATGGACAGTCCCTGGGACGAACCGTTTTACATATAGGGGATGATGTAGTTTGTGGTTCATACAACTTCATGTACGTCTCATTCAGTACGCTGTGCACATGTGGCCACACCAATTTATTTTATTGGTTCTCGGATTGCAGGAAAATAACTCAGCATTTGGGCTAGATAAAATTTACTAAAAAAAAAAAACAGGCATCCTGTTATAGGTCCAAGTTCTTCCACATAGAGAAGCCACAAAATTAAGTTGACGTTTCAAAGAATTTTCGACTTTTAATGCATGGATCAGCAGGGAAAACTGACAGCTAGGAAGGTAAGGAATTTGTCGATCTTCAGCTGTAGAGTGATGCCAAAACTTTATACTTTTTCACTTTTTCAACTTACCCCTTCCATTCATAGGCAAACAAACTTTCGATCCGCAATTTGTACAAACCTCTATTGATATGGCCCTTGTGTTTTCCCGTCACTCAGTCGATCTTAATTGCATCTTAATTGTCCGTTTCCCACCATCTACATAGCAACAGTCGGTGCACACGCAGAGATTGCCACATTAGAGCGCCCACCCCGGGGTAGGTACCCGCTGACCCGTGTTTAAAGTGCTTGTCACGCACGGAATGTCGTCCAGCCACTGATGACACCGACGTCGTACTGTCCCTGTCCCGTTCGGTGCGTCACGCTCTGACGCTTCTTCACATTGTCAACGTCCCTTTTTTGTGGATCGTCGGAAGGCCGCCAAATTGTGTCAGAATTGCCAGAGAATCGAGCGTTCTTTCGCCTGAATATCCACCCTGTTATATTGGACGGGGATTCGGTGACCTGCGAACTCCGACCGATTCCTGAAACTCGCGCATAGATCTTGGGGACACCGGCGCATTCAGTTGGGTTGTCGGACTAGTGTTTTTCCTACGGTGTACCACCTGTTTAAACCAGCAAGGACAACGTGGTATCGCCACTTCAAATACCCTCAGAAGGGAGGGAATATATTCGAAATAGTGTGGAGTGTGGTGGCACATTAGAAGAAAGACGGGTGCGGTTCTTGGCGTGGCGATATGAAGACAACATTACCTGAGGGCGCTTTGCTTTGATCCGACTATTAATGTTTTGAGTCATCCGGCCTTCTGTTGCGTGAGAGAAAACTGCAGCTATTATTGTGAGTACTCAGAACTAATTTGGCTGAACATTGCCTCACATAACCTTCCTGTGAGAGGCCAAGTCGCGCTCACGCTTTGAAGAGGGCTTTGCTGGCAATAATTGGACGATCCGAGTCAATCGTTGGACGATAGCAGTGCCCACCCCCCACAGCAGTTACATTTGTCGCCCAAGGAACGAGTAGCAACAGCAGTACAGGATTTGTCTACAGAATCAACGCAGTCAAGTTGTTCATCTTGCATCGAAGGTTTATGCCTGCTCCTAGACAACAACGTTACGAAGATCATCCAACAGGTGTATTTAAGCTAGCCTTCATAATCAAATTCTACTGATTCTTTGAAGTGTAATTTGGATTAGAGGATTTTGTGGCTCAGATGTGTTCAGGCTACAAAACAGGGGTTTATCGTATCTGTAATCAATTGATTCAAATCTGAAGTGACCTTCAGTAAAATTACAGTAATTTCAGAGCTGAAATATAGTCATTGCGTTTCTACCAAGACAAGACAATTGTTTGAACCGCGCTGTATTCAATTGTGTATTATTATCTGAGGTCGGAAACATTGTTGTCGTTTCGTTCGCCGTTGGAAGATTCTTTTGAATAGCATACATAACGTGATTTTCATTCATATATCAAGTTATATTAGCTGTGTCGGACATCTTGAACAATTGAGGGCGTTTTCGACAAGTGTCACAATCAGTTTACAGTGATTATATTTGTATTGATAGGATCTTTATTTATTCTTCATGATGAGTCGCAAAAACAAGACTGAACTGGGGCCTCCAGTCGGTAGGCAGTTTCCCTTCTTTATGAACGATGAACAAGTCGAGACCGAACTTACCGTCTTACAAAGGGAACGAGAGAAACTGATGAAGAAGAAAAAGGTTCTTGAGTTAAGACATGAGATAGCGAGGCTTAAGATGGAAGCCGACTCGTCTCAGCCGCCTCCACCACCTCAACTACACCGGACACAGTCACAGGGACAGAGGAGAGCGTCCCGCAGACGCAGTTCAGAGTCCAAGCGCCAGGGGGAGCCAAACACGGAGGTTTACAACAAGAACCCTTCCCCGGACATAGAGAGGTCCAACAGGGAACCCAAGACTCCTCCCAGGACTACCCCTGACGTCACACCCGAGTTCAAGAACCCACCAGGTTTGTAAGAACACTTCTGATTGGAAAATTTGAATACTAGTATTATCTCCAAGCAGACGAAAGATCCGGGCCAGTGCTCTATGTGCGTATTGAGACCTTTAAACCAAAAAGTAACGACTTTGTTTATACCTAGGTCTTACGATTTCTATTGGTCTGCGCTTTTTTGTCTTCCCCTCAAAACACTGATATCTGCTTGGATACTATCGAACGGAAGATATAATAGAGCCACAACATACATTATAGTAATCACCTTATTTAATAAATTATCTTCATAACAATTGCAAAAAGATGAAAATTAGTATGAGAGTAGTAGTGTTAGGTTGTTAATTTTCTAATACTTATGTGATTTCTTGTGTAAAGCCCTATTTTTACAATGCGGGGATGTTTTTCAATATTACATAAGAATATTCAGTTTGACCCTTTTATATACTAAAATAGTCGACGTCATTAGTTAGGGACAGGTGACAGAATCCGAAAGCTATCACTGTAAATTTCTGTCAAGTAGTTGGACACTATACTTGGGTTGATTGACAAGACAAGATATAGATATATTTTGTATACGTTCATAAACTTATTATTTCCGTTTGCATTTCCCAGGTACACCTGTTCAGCGACAGGATTCCAGGACGTCTAAGTCAAGTAGCTCAAGTCGAACAGAACCTCCTGCTACTGATCGTGATGCACCTGTGTTCAGGAACCCGCCACCTTTTGACCTGGTCGGCATGGACACCATGCGCGGGGCACCACCGGAAATGACCCCGGAAGTGTTCCCTCCCGAAGGGTCAAGGTCAAGGGGATCCCAGGAAATCGTGATGTCACCAGAGACCAGTACCCATTCTAAAGAAAAGGAGGAATTCCTGAAAAGGAGGAAAGAGAAAAAGGAAGGTTCCTCGTCCCGTCATGGCTCGGTGCGATCCACGGCGTCCTCTGTGAGACGGTTCAGCGACCTGGCCCACCAACCTAGGACGGGGACGGTGACATCTGTAAGGTCCAGCAAGGACGTGAGGGGGATCCCGTCTTTTGAATCACCTTCAGTGGAGACCAGAGGCGGGTACGCAGAGCCGGTCGCCCCTCCTCGTCATAGAAGAGAGTCTGATCCCACTAGTCCAAAATCACCCGGCCAAACAGCACTTTTCGACTTCAGCCAACCATCCGGGTCCGTACGCTCCAGGACCGGACCGCCTCCTGGGTCACCCCCTCCCCCACCACCACCTCCTCCTCATCCCTCTGCACTCCCTGCCCCCATGGCAAGTATTGCGCGAAGGAAAGGTTCTGAGCCTGTCGAGAGAAACCACGCGGTAGTTCCGGACTACAGACGGAACCCCCCGCAAAGCCCAGAAGGTGCGGTCAGTCTGGCAGAGTTTATAAAACAATCTGGTGTAAAACATCAACACAAATAGCTGAATTGTAACTGTCAAACTCGTGTCATTAACACAGTGTTAAGGTTTCTACCTCAGATGCTCCTTGAGAGGTATTTCTAGGTATATCGAAGCTGTCAAATTCTCGTAATATATTACTGGTTGATCTTTTTATCGCGTGAACTCATTAATCGTCTGAATCCCTTTTATTTCATTACCATGGTATCCAAACTGCCGTTGTGTTTTGTTATCATGATAGAGTTATGTAGTTAAGATTATAACTTTTGAGGTATTTATGTATACACTTTGTACTTATTAATATTTTGTTGATATTTTAGTTGTTTTAATAACTTTTCTTGAGTTGGAAGAACGACTTAGTTTTAAACGAACCAGGAAGTACTTCTGAGGATGTGCATAGAGAAAATCTTCCGAAAAACGTTCCCAACAAAGCAGAGCTAGAGAACAACAGCAAATATAACATGAACTAAGGTGAATAAGGTATTAACTGGCTCCGCCCCTGAGGTGTCACCAAAAATACATTGAAAACAGATTACGCCGATATTTTACCACCACTCACAATCATTTCTGGTTCATCCCTAACTCTGCAAGATGAACCAAATGAAGACAAATTGTTGTACAACTATGTTTATTAAAAAATTATATGTAATTTGTTGAGTCTTGGCTTATTATATTTCAGCCATACCATAGGTATGGTGAAATATATTGTATTCGTAATGTTTCTTTCTTTCTTTCTTTCTTTCTTTCTTTCTTTCTCCTGTCAAATCTTCAGAACACGGTATCTCCCTTGTTCCTCAACCGAATGACTTGAAATTTGGCACAAGGGTAGAGTGGGCCAATACCCTCGGACGTTTTTTTCATTTTTTCCATATCTGTCTCTTAAATGATTTTATTAAGGTTTTTTGGTCATCTTAAGACCAAAACTGTATATTTGGGCCCCCTGTACCCTGGTATTATAACCGAATGAGCTGAAATTTGGTACAGATGTGCCTTGATAAGTCCCCCATATAGATTCAATATCAGTTTTGGTGTACAGTATAACGAAATACTTATTTTTGCGATTTTTTGGTTATTTTTTTACCAAAAAAGGACACTTTTGGCTCCTGTACCTTGGTTTTAGAACCGGATGACCTGAAATTTAGTATAGGAGTGCCCTAGACATATGCGCACATGGATTCAATAACACTTGAGGCATACGGTACAATAAAATGCTCAATTTTGCGATTATTTGGCCATTTTATGACCAAAGAGTACACTTTTGGCTCTTGTGCTCTGGTTTTAAAACCAAATGACCTAAATTTTGGTAAAAGGGTGCACTAGATATTTATTCAAATGACACATGTATAATTTTTGTCATAGACTACGTCAAAATGATATATTTGGGGATTTTTTTGTCATTTTCCAATAGCCAGAGGGGTCAATGACCTTAAGGTCGTTGACCCCCAGCTGCAGATTGGACCTACTGGCATATATGTCTATTTAATCTAATTAGATAGGTAACCAATCACTTAGCCTGAATCTGTATCCTAAAGAGGGGGGGTGGCAGCCAATCAGCGAGCCCGGTGTTATCTGGAAGAGTCCATTCTTACACGGAGGGGTTCATTTTTTTTATATTCATCATTGGACTGGTGAAGTCTTTCAGTGGATGCATTTTTGGACAGGTCTATTTTGCAATTTTACAGAATGTGTGCTGGAAGAGTCTATTCTCGCACGGAGGGGGGATTTTTCAAAATTCATATTTTGGACTTTGGTGACTTCTAGTTTGTCAAAGTCTTTCAGTAGGGTTATTTTTGGACTGGTCTAATTTGCAATTTTACATGGGTGTTCTGGAAGAGTCCATTCTTGCATAGAGGGGGCTTTTTTTAAATCCATTTATTGGACTTCAGTGATTATGTCAAAGTCCTATTTTAGCGGATGTATTTTTGGACTGCTCTACTTTACATGGAATAGTCCATTTTTTGCACACGGAAGGGGGATTTTTTCAAATTCAGTTTTGAACTTATTCAAAAGGCCAAGGTTTCAGTGCGAGTATTTCTGGACTGGTCTATTGTGCAAATTCACATAGGGTGCACTGGAGTCCATTCTTGAAGGGGGGAATTTTGTAAGACTCATTTTTGGGTTAAACCGTCATTAGTAAAAGTGATTTTTCAAATGGGTGATTTTGAAATAGCCTATTGTTGCATGGGGAGGGAGATGGCTGAAATATGCTGTATTTGCTCTCAAGCAAATGTCGGCCTTTCTAGTCTATTCTTCTAGGAACCTACTAGAACCCAGAAAATAAAGGAGTGAGTTTCCGGGGATCCTGGAAAACTGTATCAAATACATGTTCTTGTTGAGATACAGACAGAAGTTAATATAGTTTACTTTTTCATAAACTTACTTCAACAATGATCCGTCCAAACTCCAAAGTGTATAGGGCTTGCTATAAAAATTGCCAGCGCGTAGGAAAATATATGATTTCATGCTGAATTGGCATTGAGGTTTGCAACTTGCACGGGGAAAATAAGTCTCACATTCTTTTTAAAGAATGACCTCTTGTCTGCCAAAAAGCAGTTACTCAAAGCAACTGGATATGATTTTGGAAACGGTCAGACATTTCAACTAGCACCCACTGATCTGGAAGAAACTGGTCCTTTTGAAAGGTCTCGCCGTTTCCAAAATCATATCCAGTTGCTTGAGTAACTGTATTTTGGCATATCTTATTACCTGGATGTCTAACCTTCATCGACGACTTCTAGTCTGTACTTCTCCCGTAGAAAGACAGTCGCGGCGCAGCGCTCTTGTGCCGTGAAAGATCTAATCCACTGCCGTTTTGCTTACCAGTACTTAGTATATTGCCGTTTTGATTATGAATTTGTGGTTACACTTAACGCGTTTGCTATGTCAATATCAATACATTATGCTTCGATGTTTACTTCTACAATAGATTTTGCAGTCCAAAGCATAGAATTTGCCAGTTCATTTCAGGTAAATTGACCACCAATTGCAGGTTTGGAATGAAAACACCTTTAAAAAACGTCGTGGTTTTGAAATCGGGTGCCTACTACTACCGAGATATGACTTAAGCACTAACCGCTAGGGTAGTGCTTAGCGGTGCACACACAAATTCTTCCGCGACAGGGGTCCGAGATAGTGCGCGAAAAAAATGTGACGAAAGGGTCTCCAGGGTCAGGGTTTGAGTTAAAATTTCTCCTAATCTGCTGCAAAGTGGCATTTAATATTGGTATGGCTAAAAAGCGTAAGAGGTGAATTGTTTTGGGTGCAAATTGCTTTTGAGCCCTTCCTTGTATTTCTACGCGTTGGAAGTGATTCGCCCGTTGACCCAGATTTACCATTCATATGCGCTCTTCGCGCGGCGTTGCTATGCCTCGCGCGTCGGGTAATTGTAAAAACTCTCGTGCTACGATTTTCTATAGTTTTTGCTTAAATCATCCTACTAGTAAGTTTATCATCTTTCAAACAAAATGCCTCTAAGCACTACCCTAACCCTAACCCTAGCAATCTCGGCAAGTAAGCACCCGATTTCAAAACGGTTTGCAGATTACAACTCTGTACCAAGATACCTTTTCAATGATACCAAGTTTGACCGACTAGAATACACTCTTGGAAAAAATGCCTCTAAGCACTACCCTAACCCTAACCCTAACCCTAGCGGTTAGTGCTTAAGTCATATCTCGGCAAGGAAGCACCCGATTTCAAAACGGTTTGCAGATTACAACTCTGTACCAAGATACCTTTTCAATGATACCAAGTTTGACCGACTAGAATACACTCTTGGAAAAAATGCCTCTAAGCACTACCCTAACCCTAACCCTAACCCTAGCGGTTAGTGCTTAAGTCATATCTCGGCAAGTAAGCACCCGATTTCAAAACGGTTTGCAGATTACAACTCTGTACCAAGATACCTTTTCAATGATACCAAGTTTGACCGACTAGAATACACTCTTGGAAAAAATGCCTCTAAGCACTACCCTAACCCTAACCCTAACCCTAGCGGTTAGTGCTTAAGTCATATCTCGGCAAGGAAGCACCCGATTTCAAAACGGTTTGCAGATTACAACTCTGTACCAAGATACCTTTTCAATGATACCAAGTTTGACCGACTAGAATACACTCTTGGAAAAAATGCCTCTAAGCACTACCCTAACCCTAACCCTAACCCTAGCGGTTAGTGCTTAAGTCATATCTCGGCAAGGAAGCACCCGATTTCAAAACGGTTTGCAGATTACAACTCTGTACCAAGATACTTTTCAATGATACCAAGTTGACCCGACTAGAATACACTCTTGGAAAAAATGCCTCTAAGCACTACCCTAACCCTAACCCTAACCCTAGCGGTTAGTGCTTAAGTCATATCTCGGCAAGGAAGCACCCGATTTCAAAACGGTTTGCAGATTACAACTCTGTACCAAGATACCTTTTCAATGATACCAAGTTTGACCGACTAGAATACACTCTTGGAAAAAATGCCTCTAAGCACTACCCTAACCCTAACCCTAACCCTAGCGGTTAGTGCTTAAGTCATATCTCGGCAAGGAAGCACCCGATTTCAAAACGGTTTGCAGATTACAACTCTGTACCAAGATACCTTTTCAATGATACCAAGTTTGACCGACTAGAATACACTCTTGGAAAAAATGCCTCTAAGCACTACCCTAACCCTAACCCTAACCCTAGCGGTTAGTGCTTAAGTCATATCTCGGCAAGGAAGCACCCGATTTCAAAACGGTTTGCAGATTACAACTCTGTACCAAGATACCTTTTCAATGATACCAAGTTTGACCGACTAGAATACACTCTTGGAAAAAATGCCTCTAAGCACTACCCTAACCCTAACCCTAACCCTAGCGGTTAGTGCTTAAGTCATATCTCGGCAAGGAAGCACCCGATTTCAAAACGGTTTGCAGATTACAACTCTGTACCAAGATACCTTTTCAATGATACCAAGTTTGACCGACTAGAATACACTCTTGGAAAAAATGCCTCTAAGCACTACCCTAACCCTAACCCTAACCCTAGCGGTTAGTGCTTAAGTCATATCTCGGCAAGTAAGCACCCGATTCAAAACGGT
>NC_049989.1:9864719-9866794 GCF_000003815.2 Branchiostoma floridae | reverse complement strand
GAAGTTAACCACATCTAACCTCAACCGGAAATTGGGATTTCTGAAAAGTGTCCGAAAAAGGCAAACCATGATATCATTAGAAAGGTCTCTTGGTGGGGAGTTGTTTGGTGAAATCCGTTTCCAGATTGTATGCGTCTTTGCTGAGTTATTAGCATTTGAAGTTAACCACATCTAACCTCAACCTAAAATTCGAATTTTAAAAAAGTGTCCGAAAAGGCAAACCATGATATCATTAGAAAGGTCTCTTGGTGGGGAGTTGTTTGTTTCAATCCGTTTCCGGATTGCATGCGCTTGTTGCCGACATATTAGCGATTGAAGTTAACCACATCTAACCTCAACCTAAAATTGGGATTTTTATAAAGTATTTAAAACAGGGAAACAATGGTATCATTGGAAAGGTATCTTTGTGGGGACTTGTTTGCTGAAATCCGTTTCCAGATTGCATGCGTTGTTGCCGACTTATTAGCGTTTGAAGTTAACCACATCTAACCTCACCATAAAATTCGGAAATTTAGAAATTGTTCGAAAAAGGCAAACCATGATATCATTAGAAAGGTCTCTTGGTGAGGAGTTGTTTGGTGAAATCCGTTTAAAGATTGTATGCGTCTTTGCGGAGTTATTAGCATTTGAAGTTAACCACATCTAACCTCAACCTAAAATTCGGATTTTTGAAAAGTGTTTGAAATAGGGAAACCATGGTATCATAGAAAAGGTCACTTTGTGGGGAGTTGTTTGTTGCAAACCGTTTCCGGTTGCATCCGTTGTTGCCGACTTATTAGCGTTTGAAGTTAACCACATCTAATCAACCTAAAATTGGGATTTTTGAAATGTATTTGAAATAGGGAAACCATGGTATCATTGTAAAGGTATCTTTGTGGGGAGTTGTTTGGTGAAATCCGTTTCCGGATTGCATGCGTTGTTGCCGACTTATTAGCGTTTGAAGTTAACCACATCTATACTGAACCTAAAATTGGGATTTTTGAAAATTGTTCGAAAAAGGCAAACGATGGTGTCGTTGGAAATGTCTCTTTGTGGGGAGTTGTTTCGTGAAATCCGTTTCCGGATTGCATGCGTTGTTGAGGAGGTATTAGCATTTGAAGTTAACCACATCTAACCTCAACCTAAAATTGAAATTTTTAGAAAGTGTCTGAAAAAGGCAAACCATGATATCATTAGAAAGGTCTCTTGGTAGGGAGTTGTTTGGTGAAATCCGTTTCCAGATTGTATGCGTCTTTGCGGAGTTATAAGCATTTGAAGTTAACCACATCTAACCTCAACCTAAAATTGGGATTTTTGAAAAGTGTTTGAAATAGGGAAACCATGGTATCATTGGAAAGGTCTCTTTGTGGGGAGTTGTTTGTTGCAATCCGTTTCCAGATTGTATGCGTCTTTGCGGAGTTATTAGCATTTGAAGTTAACCACATCTAACCTGAACCGGAAATTTGGATTTTTGAAAAATGTCCGAAAAAGGCAAACCATGATATTATTAGAAAGGTTTTTTTGGTGGGGAGTTGTTTGGTGAAATCCGTTTCCTTTTTTTAAGCGTCTTTGCGGAGTTATTAGCATTTGAAGTTAACCACATCTAATCTCAACCTAAAATTGGAATTTTAAAAAAGTGTCCGAAAAAGGGAAACCATGATATCATTAGAAAGGTCTCTTGGTGGGGAGTTATTTGGTGAAATCCGTTTCCAGATTGTATGCGTCCTTGCCGAGTTATTAGGATTTGAGGTTAACCACATCTAACCTCAACCTAAAATTGGAATTTTTAAAAAGTGTTTGAAATAGGGAAACCATGATATCAATAGAAAGGTCTCTTGGTGGGGAGTTGTTTGTTGCAATCCGTTTCCAGATTGCCTGCGTCTTTGCGGAGTTATAAGATTTGAAGTTAACCACATCTAACCTCATCTAAAATTGGGATTTTAAAAAGTGTTGTAATAGGGAAACATGATATCAATACAAAGGCTCTTGTGGGGAGTTGTTTGTGCATCCCTTTCAGATTCACTCGCTTTCCTGATTATTAGAATTTAAGTTTACACTCCTACCTCCACTAAATTGTAATTTTTTAAAAGTGCCCA
>NC_049989.1:9861440-9863408 GCF_000003815.2 Branchiostoma floridae | reverse complement strand
CATGGTATCCTTGGAAAGGGATCTTTGTGGGGACTTGGTTGCTGAAATCCGGTTCCAGAATGCATGCGTTGTTGCCCACCTATTAACGTTTGAAGTTAACCACCTCTTACCTCAGCATAAAATTCGGAAATTTAAAAATTGGTCCAAAAAGGCAAACCCTGATATCCTTAGAAAGGTCCCCTGGTGGGGAGGTGTTTGGTGAAATCCCTTTAAAGAATGGATGCCTCCTTGCCGAGTTATTAGCATTTGAAGTTAACCACCTCTAACCTCCACCTAAAATTCCGGTTTTTGAAAAGTGTTTGAAATAAGGAAACCATGGTATCATAAAAAAAGTCACTTTGTGGGGAGTTGTTTGGTGCAAACCGTTTCCGGTTGCATCCGTTGTTGCCGACTTATTAGCGTTTGAAGTTAACCACATATAATCAACCTAAAATTGGGATTTTTGAAATGTATTTGAAATAGGGAAACCATGGTATCATTGTAAAGGTATCTTTGTGGGGAGTTGTTTGGTGAAATCCGTTTCCGGATTGCATGCGTTGTTGCCGACTTATTAGCGTTTGAAGTTAACCACATCTATACTGAACCTAAAATTGGGATTTTTGAAAATTGTTCGAAAAAGGCAAACGATGGTGTCGTTGGAAATGTCTCTTTGTGGGGAGTTGTTTCGTGAAATCCGTTTCCGGATTGCATGCGTTGTTGAGGAGGTATTAGCATTTGAAGTTAACCACATCTAACCTCAACCTAAAATTGAAATTTTTAGAAAGTGTCTGAAAAAGGCAAACCATGATATCATTAGAAAGGTCTCTTGGTAGGGAGTTGTTTGGTGAAATCCGTTTCCAGATTGTATGCGTCTTTGCGGAGTTATAAGCATTTGAAGTTAACCACATCTAACCTCAACCTAAAATTCGGATTTTTGAAATATATTTGAAATAGGGAAACCATGGTATCATTAGAAAGGTATCTTTGTGGGGAGTTGTTTGTTGCAATCCGTTTCCAGATTGTATGCGTCTTTGCGGAGTTATTAGCATTTGAAGTTAACCACATCTAACCCCAACATAAAATTGGGATTTTTGAAAAGTGTTTGAAATAGGGAAACCATGGTATCATAGAAAAGGTCTCTTTGTGGAGAGTTGTTTGTTGCAATCCGTTTCCGGATTGCATGCGTTGTTGCCGACTTATTAGCGTTTGAAGTTAACCACATCTAACCTCAACAGAAAATTCGGAATTTTAAAAAATTGTTCGAAAAAGGCAAACCATGGTATCATAGAAAAGGTCTCTTTGTGGGGAGTTGTTTGTTGCAATCCGTTTCCAGATTGCATGCGTTGTTGCCGACATATTAGCGATTGAAGTTAACCACATCTAAATAAAGTATTTAAAATAGGGAAACTATGGTATCATGTAAAGGTATCTTTGTGGGAGTGCAAACCATGATATTATTAGAAAGGTTTTTTTAGGTAGGGAGTTGTTTGGTGTAATCCGTTTCCAGATTGTATGCGTCTTTGCGGAGTTATTAGCGTTTGAAGTTAACCACATCTAACCTCAACCTAAAATTGGAATTTTAAAAAAGTGTCCGAAAAAGGCAAACCATGATATCATTAGAAAGGTCTCTTGGTGGGGAGTTGACTGGTGAAATCCGTTTCCAGATTGTATGCGTCCTTACCGAGTTATTAGGATTTGAGGTTAACCACATCTAACCTCAACCTAAAATTGGAATTTTTTAAAAGTGTCCGAAAAAGGCAAACCATGATGTCATTAGAAAGGTCTCTTGGTGGGGAGTTGTTTGTTGCAATTCCTTTTCCACATTGTATGCGTCTTTGCCGAGTTATCAGGATTTGAAATTCCCCCATCTACCCTCAACTTAAATTGAAATTTTCTAAAACTTTTTCGAAAACGGCCAACCTTGATCCCTTTTTAAATGCCTTTTTGATGGCCAGCTTTTTTCTTATTCCCTCTCCTCTTTTTTTTTTC
>NC_049989.1:9859761-9860596 GCF_000003815.2 Branchiostoma floridae | reverse complement strand
GCTTTTCTATGATACCATGGTTTTCCTATTTCGGACACTTTTCAAAAATCCCAATTTCAGGTTGAGGTTAGATGTGGTTAACTTCAAATGCTAATAACTCCGCAAAGACGCATACAATCTGGAAACGGATTTCACCAAACAACTCCCCACCAAGAGACATTTCTCATGATATCATGGTTTGCCTCTTTCGGACACTGTTTAAAAATTCCAATTTTAGGTTGAGGTTAGATGTGGTTAACTTCAAATCCTAACAACTCCGCAAGGACGCATACAATCTGGAAACGGATTTCACCAAACATCTCCCCACCAAGAGACCTTTCTAATGATCTTATAATTTTCCTTTTTCGAACAATTTCTAAAAATCCGAATTTTAGGTTGAAGTTAGATGTGGTTAACTTCAAACGCTATTAAGTCGGCAACAACGCCTGCAATCCGGAAACGGATTTCACCAAACAACTCCCCACAAAGATACCTTTACAATGATACCATGGTTTTCCTAATTCAAATACTTTTCAAAAATCCCAATTTTAGGTTGAGGTTAGATGTGGTTAACTTCAAATCCTAATAACTCCGCAAAGACGCATACAATCTGGAAACGGATTTCACCAAACAACTCCCCACCAAGAGACCTTTCTAATGATATCATGGTTTGCCTTTTTCGGACACTTTTGAAAAATTCCAATTTGAGGTTGAGGTTAGATCTGGTTAACTTCAAATCCTAATAACTCCGCAAAGACGCATACAATCTGGAAACGGACTTCACCAAACAACTCCCCACAAAGATACATTTTCCAATGAGACCATGGGTTCCCCTTTTCAAAAACTTTTTAAAAAA
>NC_049989.1:9858934-9859661 GCF_000003815.2 Branchiostoma floridae | reverse complement strand
AGCCATGATATCATTAGAAAGGTATCTTTGTGGGGAGTTGTTTGGTGAAATCCGTTTCCAGATTGCATGCGTCTTTTCGGAGTTATTAGCGTTTGAAGTTAACCACATCTTACCTCTATCTGAAATTGGGATTTTTACAAAGTGTCCGAAAAAGGCAAACCAAGGTATCATTAGAAAGATCTCTTTGTGGGGAGTTGTTTGGTGAAATCCGTTTCCAGATTTTATGCGTCTATGCGGAGTTATTAGGATTTGAAGTCAACCACATCTAACCTCAACCTAAAATTGGGATTTTTGAAAAGTGTTTGTAATAGGGGAACCATGGTATCATAGCAATGGTCTCTTTTTGGGGAGTTGATGCCGATTTACTAGCGTTTGAAGTTAACCACATCTAGCCTCTACCTCAAATTGGGATTTTTACGAAGTGTTCGAAAAAGGCAAACCATGATCTCATTAGAAAGATCTCTTTGTGGGGAGTTGTTTGGTGAAATCCGTTTCTAGATTGTATGCGTCTTTGCGGAGTTATTAGCATTTGAAGTTAACCACATCTAACCTCAACCGAAAATTGGGATTTTTCAAAAGTGTCCGAAAAAGGCAAACCATGATATCATAAGAAAGGTCTCTTTGTGGGGAGTTGTTTGTTGCAAACCGTTTCCGGATTGTATGGCGTCTTTGCGGAGATATCTACGTTTGAAGTTTAACCCACATCTAACCCTCTACCTAAAAATTG
>NC_049989.1:9857149-9858203 GCF_000003815.2 Branchiostoma floridae | reverse complement strand
TTTCAAACACTTTTCAATTTTCAGAAATCCCAATTTTAGGTTGAGGTTAGATGTGGTTAACTTCAATCGCTAATAAGTCGGCAACAACGCATGCAATCCGGAAACGGATTGCAACAAACAACTCCCCACAAAGAGACCTTTTCTATGATACCATGGTTTCCCTATTTCAAACACTTTTCAAAAATCCCAATTTCAGGTTGAGGTTAGATGTGGTAGATAACTTAAAATGTTAATAACTCCGCAAAGACGCATCAAATCTGGAAACGGATTTCACCAAACAACTCCCCACCAAGAGACCTTTCTAATGATATCATGGTTTGCCTTTTTCGGACACCTTTTAAGAATTCCAATTTTAGGTTGAGGTTAGATGTGGTTAAATTCAAATGCAAACTAGAGTTCGGCGACCTCATACCTCCATGAAAATTTAGAGCTTTTGTAAATTTCATGCAATTGACTAAGACATTAACATAATTTATGCGTGTTGCTGTTCATCATTGACTAACGTACACATGTCACAAGTATAAAATTCCAATCATTAGACTTAAAGCGGCTTTGCAATTTTTACTTGAATTATGCAAATAAGTTCCTCATTACCATATTTGGTATCTACTTATATTCCATCTATCATAATTAATAAGTGTTACATTTATTGAAGTCCAGTTATTAGTAATAATGGTATTATACAATTTCCTCATTAATTATGCAAATAAGGTCCTCATTTGCATAACATGTATATCATTATGAACACCTTTGCCCAAGCTACCTGCACCCCTAAAATGATGCCAATCCGTCAATCCTTTCTGCAGTTATCCACTTTGGAATGTCTTGACAAAAATGCCCCTGCAGTTCCGAAATTACATGTTAGGGGGCTGAAATCTGCCACCCAAATGTCAAGACTATATCATGTCCGGGACAAGAGATACATTGAAAAAACTGCCATGATAGAATATTCTCATGAATTATGGAAATTTACTCCTATTTTGTATAATTGGTATCTCATCTTGTACAACATTGTCTAAGGTACCTACATACCAAGAATCATGAAAATCCCATG
>NC_049989.1:9810854-9856563 GCF_000003815.2 Branchiostoma floridae | reverse complement strand
TATAACTCTGCATAGACGCGTACAATCTCGAAACGGATTTCACCAAACAACTCCCCACAAAGGTACCTTTCCAATGATACCATGGTTTCCCTATTTCAAATACTTTTCAAAAATCCCGATTTTAGGTTGAGGTTAGATGTGGTTAACTTCAAATGCTAATAACTCCGCAAAGACGCATCCAATCTGGAAACGGATTTCACCAAACTACTCCCCACCAAGAGACCTTTCTAATGATATCATGGTTTGCCTTTTTCGAACACTTCGTAAAAATCCCAATTTTAGGTTGAGGTTTGATGTGGTTAACTTCAAACGCTATTAAGTCGGCAACAACGCAAGCAATCCGGAAACGGATTTCACCAAACAACTCCCCACAAAGAGACCTTTTCTATGATACCATGGTTTCCCTATTTCAAACACTTTTCAAAAATCCCAATTTTAGGTTGAGGTTAGATGTGGTTAACTTCAAATCCTAATAACTCGCAAAGACGCATACAATCTGGAAACGGATTTCACCAAACAACTCCCAACCAAGAGACCTTTCTAATGATATCATGGTTTGCTTTTTTCGAACAATTTTTAAAAATCCGAATTTTAGTTTGAGGTTAGATGTGGTTAACTTCAAACGCTATTAAGTCGGCAACAACGCATGCAATCCGGAAACGGATTGCAACAAACAACTCCCCACATACCAAAAATCATAACAATCCGTTAACCCCTTCTTGAGTTATTCCCTTTTAAAATCTGACACTAAACCTGCCCTGCAGTTCCAAAACATGCCGCTAGTGGGCACAACCCTACACAACTTACCTTCGACATCAAGAGCTGTCTTCCACTCAAAAATCATGACCACAGCATGTTCAGAACTCGAGATATCAAACCCGAACGTTCCGCTGTAGTACCATAACAAGCCGCTAGGAGGCCCAAAATCTAATCGTTTCCAAGTCTCATCGAGACCTACCCACATACCAAATATCATTACAAGCCACTCAGGCGTTCTCGAGTTATGGTGGTCCTCTACACACATCCCTCCCCCCTTACACACACGCGCGCGCGCGCGCTACCGAAAACATAACCTTCTTGGCGAAGGTAAAAACGTCGTGGTATGAAAGTTTTGTTGCCTGACGAAGTATTGATGGAGTAACTATGTTGCAAACATAACACATGAAATACGTTGAGGTGGTAGTTGGGACATGATAACAAAACCTCAATAACTATAAATATGTCAAAACCCATCAAAGTCATATAGAATTGAAGCTGAGAACACACCAGACAAAATATAGACAGGACCCCTTGTCTGAGGTCATTGACCTCGAGCTTCTTCCCGAAGGTTATTGAACAGGATACAGGCTCTAGTCACGGACTTTCAGTATCTGTTTTATGCCTGCGTCCCTAGGGACGATACCTGAAGGTCGGAAATGCTTAAAATTGCTTCCCGTTTCTTTTGTTTGATCTTCTTTTTATATCAAAACGCATTTATCATAATCTGACATCTCGACAACGGTGGTAACAAAAACGACATCATTAATTCATGCCTTATATTGTTCGTAGTGCCTAGGTATTTATAATGACAGCAAAATGAAACTACTAATAGTATACCTTCATCAATTCATTGTTTCAAACTTAGTTAAATCTTCTTGATTGTTTTGGTCGAAAGTGCATGTGCTTGTCTCAACCAGACTCTCAACCAGACTCTCAACCAGACTCAAAAGTGTAAAGATTGGTGAAATAGGCTGCATAATTTGCCCGAAAATTACGCATCGCATCCCACCGCGTCGAAAAATGCTAGGTCGTTTCAGGTAATTAAATTGCCAATTACGTATGCAATTAGTAATATTTTCTTAGTTTTTCGCAAAGAGTGTGATAGACACTGAAATAGTATTCTTAGCCTCCTTCGCATATCTTCCAAGAGCAGCCGGCGTTTATTTGGGGAGGAAGCACTGTTTCTCAATTTTCAATTCGTCTAATTGGTTTTCACTCGCATAGGCATCAAATAAACTGACCCAAATCGGAAAATCACAAACCAAGATATAAGCCTACAGCACTTAAAAGGTCTGTGAGGGAAAAGTAGGTTTTCCCACGACAAGCTTCGTCAGAAGTGACGCATGGGTGTGTGTGGCCCTTTCACACTCCGTGATCGGGATGACCCCGTCCAACCTGTTTTGTGGGTCACGCACCGACGGAGCTGACTTGATTCTGCGCGGTGGAGATTCAAACCAGTGTCTTGGGGACGATACACTGGTGGTCAGGACGACTGGCAGGGCATTCGGGACGAATCTCCATCCCAAAGGATCTAAAACAGCGAGCTGAGAGTCTGACAGAAAGGATATTCTGCGCGATTTGTTCCTGTATCACCACGGATAGCTGGAAGTCATCGCCAAGACAACTCGAACTATAAACAAGCGACAGGCCCGTGTCAGGGCTTCGTGACTAGACAACACACGTTGGAAATACTCCAGATTTTCGGATATCAACAAACCGTGGGGAACTTTCCATATAATCTACATATGGATACTAGTTTCTAGCGCAACGTGCAGCTGTGAGCTTGGTGACGTCATTTTCAGACGACAGTACCATACCGTCAGAACAGTGTGCAGGAGAGGTAGGGCATTTTGTACATAAATCTAAATACCGTTGTTTTGCCATGGGTAGAGTTACACAACTGTAACTGTACAGTAGGACGATTTGTCTGATGTAGCGACTGATTATAGTTGTACAGAATACCGGTTTGACTTGAGGCCAGTTTTGGTCTACTTTTGGGACAAACACTGAATGACACTACGGCCCGCCGGCCTGGTGTACACTCAGGCTGTCAACTAGCGCTTCTCATGATTGCTAACATTGCTTTTATTTGAAGGGCATTATTTCTTTCACCACAACATAACCAAAGACAAAATCGTAGGAGGAAAATAGCGCACTATCTTTGATTTTTTCATCGCTACATTTCAAAGTCTTAAAGACATAATAGTTTATTAGATGTTTCGAATATTGTTTTGAGGTCATAGATATTAAATCTGATAATTTACATTCAGTGCTGAAATTACCACTACACAAGAAGGTCGTGAGAAAGGTCATACGAAAGACACCTAGATTTTACGGACTTATGACGTCAGGCAAGCTTTATTTGCGCCTTCTGTGAACCAATGACAAAGGGGCATGATATCAGAAGTCATCATCTCTCAACTCGAACTTCTCACTTGACACCGGTATTTTTCAGATTCAAACGTAACACCATGCAGAGGCTTAGGTGAAAAATTTAAATGTTTTTTTGACATGCATACATTTGCTTTTGAAATTACGACACTTTCAATCTTGGCGTTTCTATATTTAGCTCGGTTGCTATATATTTGCGTTTGATATCTTTCTGTTTTGTTTGTTTTTAATATTGTTTGTCCTCATCGACGCCACTCCAGATTATACAAAAAAAAATAATACTATTTAGAAATAGAATCATGTAAATTTGTGTGTATTGGAAATAAATGAAAAGATCTCTCAGGTCAAATGAATACCGGAATTCGTTGGGCATGGTGTGAGAGACAGTATTTCATTCAAATCTATTTATAAACAACTACGCTGTTGTCTGTAAACAAGACTTTTCAGGTGTATCATTGTGCCCTAGAAAAAAGAGAGAATTCATTTCTTCTTTTGTTACGCAAAAATACACCATTTCTACATAACGTCACATGGGGAAATTTAATCAAGACACAGCCATACAAATCTCTTACTGTTAAACTTAGTAACAAAGTATACTTTAAACTATTATGCGAAACTGTGTCTAAACATCATGCTTTTAAACGTTCACTTTCAGTCAAATGTGAAGTTTTCTTTAAATTCAAATAAAGGCTTGATTGTTTCGTTGCAAGGATTAGTTGTAGACCCTTTAGTACCTGTAACAAAGATACACTTGGAATTTTGGGATCATGCTAAATGTAAAATCACCATAAGTACATGGCATGGTTTTAGCCATCATGCCACAAAGTACGTTCGCAACAAGCTATTTATTCGTTCATTCAAATCTTAACAAAATCCACTGAAATTCATAGCGCAAACGGCACTGAAAAAGACTTTTGTGTACATGTACATTGTATGGATTATTCTTAAGGT
The DNA here is from genome assembly GCF_000003815.2 of Branchiostoma floridae. Classification (NCBI taxonomy): domain Eukaryota; kingdom Metazoa; phylum Chordata; class Leptocardii; order Amphioxiformes; family Branchiostomatidae; genus Branchiostoma; species Branchiostoma floridae. The sequence goes on along the minus strand of NC_049989.1, from coordinate 9,852,462 downwards.
CAGAAGATTGAATGTTCTTTGCGTTTGCTGTTCGTTATTCATTCATCTGCACAAGTAAAGTACCGGACTATCCCATCTGATCCCTCCCATTGTGTAAGTAAGGAATATAATCGTGTGAAGGTTTGACTGGACTTTTGAAGCAGTACGCCTTAGGGCATACATCTAAGATGTGTTCTAGCGGGCCTTAAGAAATGGGTATTACAGGACTTCTTTCTTCACTTTGACTTAAAAACGTGTCGTTTCTCTAGAAAAGCAGATTCACATCTCCAAATATCGATTACTGTTTGAAGGATTTGGTTATAACCACTCATACGCGACAGATAAAGAACATCACTACCTTATCTTGTCTACAATCTTTGTCTGATTTACCTGTACAATACTGCCGTGTACGTATAGGCTATTTACATTGGTGCCACCGACAAATTTTAACTTAATTGTGTACATCATGATCACTTATGTGTTAGTGATGGACAAAATGATAGTCAAAGTTTATTGCGCAATAATTGCAACGATTACAATGTGAGGCAACGAGGTTCGAGTATATTGTGTAATACAACTAGCCATGTGCTAACAGTAGATGTAGATTCAAGGCTTTACAATATTGAAGGAAAACACAACGTACAATGTAATGCAAATATCTGCGTGCAAAGTAATTTTTAAATTACTTAACATGCAGATATTTGACTGGCGGCGCCTGTTTTGGATATTGGTGCTGCGATTTTTGGTCCACTGAAAGCTCAAATTCGGCTTTTACGCATTGGCTTACTTTTAAAAACAAAGTCATGATATAAGTTGTCTCTTTATAATGTATTTGCATTGATTGATTAAAGCCTATTTTCAAGGTCCATATTTTTATGTATGGCCGTAGTGTTGTTGTTTTTTGTATCCTTTGAAACAGTGCAGATGTGTTGTTGGTCATCACGCCGATGCGTGCAGTGTCACTATAAATTGCACATATCATGACAATTTACGATTGAAGATGGCATAAGCTATGAATTTTTCATGCTCCTCACACGGAGCGAGTTCGGGCGTATTGTTATAAAGGAATGTCCGTCTTTGGAATAACAAATCTAGATTTATCGGCCAAAGCATCAACAATATTTTTCCGTCTGAACCAGCTGGGATACACAATGCCACAGTTTGGAACAGGGTTGTGAAAATACTAGGTACAGATACAACCGGTACAGACTAAAACCCACACAAGTTTGTTTGGCCAGTATTTGTTAGTTACGTGCAACTTGCATAACTGTCTTTCTTAATCGAAAATTGATGTCTTTGTGACGGACTTTGTCTATTTTTGACGACGCCTCAGGGGAGTCGTCAAGTGGTATATATTGCATTCAGTCTGCAAAAATTCTAGGAATTGCACAGGCATTTCCACAGGAATGCAGTATGCTGGGTATGCAAGCCCTCCCCCCCCCCCCCCCCCCCCCAAATCTGTTCCAGATGTATCTCTGGTATGCAATGGTGGAATGTAGGTCACACTTGCTCCCTGGAGGAATTTGTCCTTTGAAACTAGACAGGGAACTCTGCACAATGGATCACGTTGTCTTGGTTGTTATGTTATGTTATGAAGGATACATTTTCTTTTCTAGAGCTTGTTCAAGCCATACACCACAGGCAGACAGGAAATACTTCTGTTGTGCTCAGCTGTAGGTTTAGGTCACTGGCAGACCATTATTGTGCTGTACCGGGGATAGTTCATTTCTGCTGGCTGTAGGTTTATGTTACAGGTGGGCTAGTATATTGTGCCAGGGATAGTGCGACAGGGAAGTTCCAGTCTATTTCTGATTTGAGCTGTATTGTTGTACCCTCAATCGTCGTCATGGCAATAATACATTTTTATTGCCAGTCTTGTTGGTTTTCCTTTTGAATCGACTTCCACCAGTGTCTTACATTGTTACAGGTAAAGGTGCACTTAACGTTCAGGTCCGGATACTGTAAATGCAGAAATGTTCGCGGTGATTTACTGTTTGCGGTGACAACTTCACTACGAACTTTTTTTTATCTATGCTGTGACCACACCTCATCATTAGCAGCTGTGCTGACATTTACAACATGAATACTTGAATCCCCAGCGAACATTTTTCCATTATAGTATGTGACCGCAGTCTATGGCGCTACCGCGAACACTCCATTTTCCTGCTAAAGCGAAAGTAAATCCCGCGAAACTTAAATGCATTTACAGTATATCCCTGAGAAATTTTATCCGTATAGTGTACCGATATATAACCCTATATATATAAAAATTAAAGAAACAAAGAAGTGGTTTGTCCCAATGAAAAGGATTTTTTTCGGATAATTCTTTTAAAAAGGGTTCGGTCTGGCAGTGCTCATTCTTACACTTTGCACGTTGACGAGTTGTGGACCGTAATCTTAACAGGTCAAAGTGAGAATTAAGGGTCTTTCCTACCTTTTGTTTCAGGATGATGATAATAATGATGATAATGACGATGGTAATGATGATAATGATAAAAGCGATGATAATGATTATAATCATAGCAACGATGATGATGATAATGATTAAGATGGTGATAAAGGTGATGATAATGATGAACGTGCTACTGCTGACGCCGGCAATAGAACTATAACGGCATAAAAGGCAAGCATCTCTATTCAGCGGCATAGAAGCCCTTTACAAATATGTAATACAACAGGCCAAAAAATGTAGTAGTATCACAACTCATCCAAAGAAGTAGGTGTTATAATGTAATGTACGTACGAGGGTCATTGATACGACTTATTCCTGCAGAAGTGTAAGGATGTTGCGCGGGAAGAAGAAAGGCGGGAAGGCGACTCCTGAGGAGGCAGAGCTGGACCGGGAGATCACCATACTGCAGCACCAGCGGGACCGGCTTCTGAAGAGGAAACAGCTGGTAGATCTCAGGTACGTACAGCACGAGAGATACTGCACATTAACTATTGTACCAGGTTCATCCCAAAGCCTCTGGTGTCCACCCAGAGGTCCATGTGAAGTGGGCAAAGTTTGGAACAGGAGAATGAAAGTTTAAGAAACCTCAGGGAGAATGGGTATGTCTACCTGATATGGGGACACGTTTTATTTCGACGGAAAAAAATTGGTGGACTTAAAGAAAGGAAAATAAGACGAACAACGGAAGAAAGACGAAAATTGACGAAGGGCAGTACACCCATCAGGCATTACAACCGTACAAGAGTCAATTTCCAAGAAAACTCACGAAGGCACAGGCAGTCAGAAGTTCGTACTCAACTAAGGCTGAATTTCGGATTTTTTTGGACGATGATTATATGATAATATCTTGTTTTGTCCCAGGAAAGAGATCGCCATGCTGCAGATCGAGACAGAACAGTTAGCACAGAACCAGGGGCCGGGCGGGCCGGGCGGGCCGGATCCAAACTTCGACTCCGTGTCTATGTGTAAGGATGCTTTTTTTATCACTGAAATAACAAATACACGCGAAAAGGGATGTCGGTAGCATAGGCCGTTATTAGGGACCTTAACAAAAAAACTGGGAGATATATAGGGTTGTGTCTGATACATAAGTTATTCGCGCACACACAACTTTTGACTCATAAGTGTTGATTTCCAATATCGAATGCAGACCGTGTGTAAATACCATAGTTAACACCTTATGGACTCTAGTAGATAGAGATAGATGATAATGCAACACTTTTCCAGTGGTAGCTGTCTTCATAGTTGTTTATTTTAGCCTGAAACATGGTACAAAATTCAAAGCTATTGAAAACTTTATTTTATCCATTGTCAGGTTCCGTGAACACGGCAGCTCTGGAGTATATGGACCCTGGGAACGTGTTTGAACCAGAGTACCCTGGGCAGGGGCTGCAGCCTCTCCATTGGATGGGCCCAAACTACCGGCGGAAGCGCACATCTTCTATCTCTGACGTGTCCATAGCTTCATCTTTGATGGAAGGTACGGACTCCCCGGTATTCGATGCAGAAAGTTCTGCTTAGTTTGATATTGATCAATGGTTTTCGTGTTGAAATTTATGCTCAATTAGTTGCCATTTCAATAATAAACATCTAACATAGGCTTTCGGGTACTAAAGTCATGACTATGTAAAATGTCCCCAACTATTTTGGTAAATTGCAATTGATCGGTCAAATATTTTTAGTGTTATAGAACCAAATGTGAGATATAAACTAGATGTAAACTACACCTAAATAAACATTTAGCATAAGCTTGCAGTCACTGAAGTAATGTCTCCAACTATGTTGATGAATTAATTATTCGAATATTTCTTACTAGAACCAAATAAAGATTCAAAGAATATCTAAACTTCACGTACTGTCTTTGCGTAAATAAGAAAATGAAATGAGCGTTTCAAAACCGTTTGAATGTAAGATTGCTGAACTTATTCCTTCATTTTATTTTCAGAGCACAGTTCAACAAGCGCAGCGGTACGTACCACAGTCATTTGGTATAACCATACAAATACTAATTAAATACTTGACTATAATTGAGAGACCGACATATTGTGTTCGTAGTTGGCATGTAACTTGTGATATTTCACTGGGTTAAAGTGAGCTGGGATATCTAGCATTGGAAATACTTTAGAACTAGAAACTCTCTTTATTCATTTTGTTGATGTGAAGTAACTCATTCATTTTGTTGTTGTGTAGTAATACACTAACATGCATTGAAAACACGAAGTTTTGTGTAGTTCTACTTGCACAGGTATAGTTTTCAACTGACTTTGGTAACATATGCAGCATGTGAAAATACATTGAAAGTCACCAATTATCATTATCCAATTTGGTCTTTGCGCAGTAAACGCTTACTTTGTGTTCACTGACATTAGAAAACGCGAAGCTATTTAGCTCACACAGACACGCATCTTCAATACACTGTTGGGGTATCTGGCATGGGAAAATACGCCGAAACATACTCATTATCTTTATCCTCTGGTCGTTGCGTAGTCATTCCTTAGTTAATGTTCACTGACATTCAAGACTATGTACATTTTAAATTTAAGCTCTCACAGACCAAAAGTTCAACTGAAGGTTGTCTTTTTATAAAGAAAGGTTCAAAACGCTATGACGTCAGGATTTGAACTATTGCAGCTGGCATTCCTAACAGAAAATCATAAGCCCGTTAGTCATTGTTGAGTGGTTACATTCACAGTAATATGCTAGCGGTTTCTCATTGATGACCTTCGACAAACGATTAGTTTGGTTTCCGACTTTTCGACCTGTGGTCGTGGGAAACTTGTATTGGCCTCCGGGTAGATGTTAGGGACGGTCCAGAACTGATCAGAGTGGGTGGTGGTTGTAGTCGCGAAATGATCGTACATGTACCAGTGTTGGGCCATTGTGCAATTGGTGAAATATTTTTTTTGTATTATTTGTGTCCTTTGACTTTAATATTGTTGTGATGTCATACTTTTTGTACAGCCGGTCTTTCTTAGCTGGTTTCATCTCCCCCTCCCAATCCTTAATGGTTTATCCTTACCTTGTTGCGACTATCTTTTTGGCAAGATCTAAGCAGTCTGGATTGAATATATAGGTGGGCCATATTCGTGTGGTTATCAGGTCAAATAGATGAGTGTGCAGAATTTTACAATCATTCCTCGTTATTTTATTCGTCATGCATAGGTAGGTTGTTTAATGTTTGGTTATCCATTGTTCCTACACATGACCGACGTAACAAACAACATTCCGCTCCAATATTACAGTATTGTTATTGTCGGGGTGAGGGGATTCGAACACACATATATGTCCTCTGGGTTTATAAGACTCCACGGGCCTTGGCGGTGAAATCCTAACCATTACACCATTTTGGACGTCTTCATTGGCGGCTTTGGTTTTGCTTTGAATTTCCTTTCTTGGTTGACGGGACTCTTTATGAAACAATGAATTTTTTTTCAAATGTTCAAGGATGATAAGTTCTTAAGATAATACTGGATTCAAACCATCAGATGTCCATAAAGATGAAGTCGGGAAGTTACATACGCCACCTATCGGAATTTGTTGTTACTGTATTCATTTCTTGTAAACCCTCTACAGTGATCGGTTCAAGACATTGTCTGGTATTTAGGCATATGATTGCTAGCATTTTCTTCGAAATGCTTATTTTTTAGTGGCTTAAGATAAGGATCTAACAATCGTTCATTGACAATACTTTTTGCTCTTTCAAACTCTGACCATAAAGTAACAATCATACAGCTTACTGATACGGCATTCTGAGCAATTCAATGGCATGACGTGTTTTTGTGAAGCCAAAGGAAATTATATTAAAGTCAAACCAAAGCAGAGCAATTTTCTGCCGCTGACATAAGGACAAAGTCTATTTTCCTTCGTTATTTACGTAATCAACGATTTGTACTGGAGTTAGAATCCATTTTATCATGTCTTTATGATAATTAAATCAGATTTCTCCAAATTTGATTGTGATATATAATACTAGTTATTAGAGAGAAATAGAATACTAGGTCCCAAACCGGATACAGTAGAAAGTGTCTACCGTGCCACGGACTACTCAAAGGACTTGAAAAACTTCACAGTAGACAGGTGGCCACTAGAGACAGGGTTGTTAAGGCCTCTGTCAGTGAGAAATATGATCTGAGGAGGCCACAATGACCAGGTGGTCCTTATGCAGAGGTGGTTACAACAAGGAGGTTAGATAAGTCTTTGTTATAAGTACAGGTTGGACTGTATGTCAATGACCATGTGGTGGCTATTAGTATAGGTTAGAGTGTATATCAATGACCATGTGGTCCTTTTGGAAGGTCACAAGTACGATTTGACTGCACGTCTCGCCCACCTGCAAATGAAATACACACTTCTACATAACGGTTTAGGCGTGGCTAGCTAAGTACATCATCTGCTGATAAAACAAACAAATTGGGGCATCTTATTGCCTTTAAGTGTTTATGAAGGCTTTCAAACCGGGGTACAGTACCTCCCAAACACACATGGTCCTAAATATTGCTGGGCAGCTACAATAACTGTATCTATAACCGTCCCCAGACGACACAGTAGTATGTCCCGAACCCTTTTGTTATCTTTTTCTGACGTCATGACCTTGAACCACCTAACAGGAGGACTCCCCCACCCGGCGGGGTCGGAGGTCATACCGAGAGGATTCTGGGAACGCCACAGATACCAGCTCTATCGCCAGCGAGCAGGAATTCCAGGTGAGTCGACATAACAGGTGTCACCTGTATACTTAAGACGTTAAAATAAAGATAATTACTCAAGATATTATACGTTGGAAGGAGGGCTAAATTTATGATACATAGAGTCACTAACACCAAATGGCATTCTGTTTTTGAGCGAACAATTGTTGTTAACTGTCCTCAGTGCAGGAGTAGCCAATTGACATTCCTTAAGCTTTACAAGTATGGAAAGCGTAAACGGTACAGGGCTATTTGTCATATCTGGGCTCTTTTATAGGTCAAAAGTAGGTTTGTTTGTGTACTCTAATTTGTCAAGACCGCATGGGATTTGATCACAAAGACACGTTGAATGACCGCATCAATAGTTAAAGTGCTTCAATTACCAAACAGTTGGGCGTCGCATTCCTTTATATATTCATTATAAATACATGAGTCAGTCAGATCGTGTCTCGGGCACAGTATATACATTATCCGTGAATAGTGCATCAGCTGGGTAAATCAAGAAATACCGTGGGTTCTTCAAAACACAACCAAAGGGATATATATATATGCATTCAGATACGTCCCCGGGGCTTAATGGTATCTACTGGTCATGTATATGTGATATTCTGAGTACATTTTTAAGCTTTTTATGGTATCACCTCTCAATACCACCTATTCTTATTTCGTTAAACGTTAGTATTATTTTGCTAAGTCGCTCATGATGCAAGCGTACACAGAAGTATAAATGAATGCAACTCAAAATTGGCATGGTCCAGTTGTCTATATGGCAAGTTATATTTAGCTACATTAAAACATTTTGTTCAAAGGCCGACATTCCTGAGAGGACTTATGATAACAAAATAAGACAGCAATACTTTTACCGGGCACGTTCGTCGTTTTCACCAGCACGCATACTTGGGTCCAAAGCAACACCCGAACCGTAACGTTTGCGTTGATTACTCGGGAAGTCATGCGCAAAGAGACCCGTTATGTGAACCTGTTGTTTTAAACAAGGGCGTGTAGAATGACCTGCTCACGTCTGCTTGGCTGACTGTGCGTACATTCACTTTCCTGCCAAATACAAGTAATTAACATTGGTATAAGAAATAGATTTATCAAAAAGTGACTCATAATTCATTACATCAAGGTTTAAGGGAAAATCATGTGGGCGCATATATAATTCGCGTAATTATATATTGATATATTTTCAATTGTGTGTCAAATTTGATATGACGGGAGTATTAAGATTTTGTATAAAACACTAATATGCAACAACATTCTAAAAAGGTACTTAATGTACCAAGTTGATGTCAAATTCAAATGAATCTTTAATATCGCCGTCTTGTCTATTTCTAAAATTCTTGACTTTGAAATTTACAATGTTACAAAGTGGTACATAAAAGTTAATGGATTGAAATTACTTCCAAATGACATACCTTAGAACTATTTCTAGTTGTTGGCATACCAAAAAGAATGAATTGTGATCTTTAAATCAGAATGATGAATGTATTTGAATAATACATGACAATTATTAACCCTAAAAAGATAGAGGAGCTTCACATCTCTATTACAGCATCGTAAGCATAAGAAGTAAGAAATTTGTATATTGCTGAAATGAACTTTGTTAGAATCTTTATGAAAACCAGACGGCTTCTCATGCATTTTTTTTTAAAGTACAATGATGCAATAATAAACAACCTTTTCACTGTACCGTTTAGACTGCCTAATTGTTGCCCAAGGTTGATGACGTCTTGTCACAATTATAGTCGCGCAATGTGGTGTAACAGCCCCTTGAACTTTGACCTTTGTCGTGGTCCTCTGGGACTGACAGTTAAATGGTGGCATAAGAAATCATTCTGTATTGATGAATATTGCATGACGCGCTTCAACCTATAAAAAAGGATAATTTTGACGCTCAAAAGAAAACGTTTTGTACGCTTGTAACCAATATCAACGAAGCATGTGTAAAAAATAAGATGTCATTAATAATTTATGTGGTAAGCGTTACCTGCTTGATCATTTTACTTTTAGATAAGTTTTGAGATAAAAGTTTGTATAATACAGGTATGGAAAATATGACTACAAGTTGATGGGAAATAGAAAACAAACTGGGCTAATTGTTTAGGTTAAGGCGTAAACAATAAATTTTTTTCATATACACTTTGACCTTACTCATTATAAGTTGTGGGCATAGTTCAATTGATAAATGTAGCCTCCAAGATATTTGAGATATTCAATAAGAAACTGATATTCGTCATCTTCCAGTTCTTATCAAATGGACGAACTTGTTGATCAACAGAAATATTCTAAAACCTTCCTGTTAGAGTCTGTATTTAACATGTTGAGTTTGATCCCTAGTTTTGCGATTGATATGCTCATACCAGGGAGTTTATAACGCAGTTTTGCTGCTTGAAAGATATTTTGAATGTAGAAAGAAGTGATTAGTAGAGGTAAGTGAATGTTCTGGTGCTTGACGTTATCATCTGACCCCCCTCCCCCTCCATCCACCCGTAGTGGGACGAGCGTTTGGCGGCCCTCTCCCCCACACTAGCGGCAGAGGCTCGGGAGGTCCGCAGTCATGAGGAAATAGGGCTGGACTTTGGCGTGAGTATCTGATCATTCAATGGTTGAAATCGTCGTAATGTGTTTGTTTATTAGGTATTTAGTCGAAATCCAAATACAACGTTTTAAAAGAAATGTGTCATTTTATTCACATCGTTATTGCTACTTTATGATGCTTCACCCATATCCATTTTTGTCCTATTCAAATATAATGTGTAATTTGAGAATTATTCTAAAAAAGGGGATCCTATGAGTACTACTTTGCCTTTTCCTTCAACAGTAAACGTTTATCAACTATATTTTTATACGTAAATACTTGATTGATATTTTTTATTCTTCCAGGTTCCTGTCATTGATGATGTAAATCCGAAAGACGAGAAAACAAGAAAGCCCAAGGTAAACACTGAATTACTTTATCTTAGATAAGTATTAAGATGATACTTGTGTTCCTGCAATGTTTGATTTGCAACTTAATTCTATTGTCCTACTTCTACATACTTTCATCCTTAGCCCTTTAGCCCTTTTCAGAAGTTCTGTGTTGCGGTACCAAACAAAACAGTACAAGTTCAAGGTCCGATAGATTTACCACTTCTACCCTTCAGACCGATCATGTTTTTGTCCATTTACATCTTGTACCAAGCACAGAGGCACTGGTGTGCGAGTTATACACAGGAATGACGTCTTGTTCAAGCCACTTAAAGGTCAAGTGTACGCGTGCTTCGGTCTTCAGTCACGTTGCTATGGTTACCTCCTTTCAAAGTCAAAGTGAGGCACATTGACCATGACATCTTGGTATTTACTCCAGAACTCAGGTTGACGTACGAAAAATATCTGAAAGCATGTTAGAAATGGGTACAAACCTTGCTGACAATATTCAGTCTAGCGCTGTTAGTAGGTACAAATGAAGTAAAATGTCTAAAATTATGAGAACAAATTTTGCTGGCCTACAGAAGCATAATTCTCATAACTTCACTTCAACAGAGGGAATTTATGTTTTTGGCTAATGTGCCAGTGTGTCTGTCTGTCTCTGTGAGTTTGTGATATTCAAAATATACGCACACGGCGTTACCATACATATTCAGTGCTACTTTGTCCGCGAGACTTATAATTCGCAAAACAGTATGGGTAAGGGGGCGACGTTTTCCATCTCTGATTCCCTTGTTGCATACTGAAGGCAATTTGGGCACTTTTTCTCGTAGAAAGATAAAACATATATTCAGCGGTGAAGTAAACGTAAACCATACTTTAGATCGATATAACTTTCCGTCCAGACATCTTATGTCTACTGAAGATGAACGTAGACTGAATCTTAAACAGACGTTTAGAGAAAAAGGGAACGTTAGTTATTATTACTCTCACGGAGACACTTTAGCCGACGAACGCTGCATTTGTCTGCTCTCCGACCTCCCTCTGGCTCTTGTGGCATGTCATGCATTATTCCGTACAACACGTTTGTATAGAGGCTTGGTCAGGTATAGGAAAGTCTGTACCCGCTGAGCGCGGAAGGCAAACATCTGTTTTTGCAGAAGTCGTCGAAGAAGTGAGGGCTCAGGTATGGTTACCGTTATAGTTGTCCTTTTGTTTCTTTGTTTCAATGCACTTCGTCGCCTGATACGGAGGTCCTTGAGGCATTAGCATCGGAAAGAATTGTGGTTGCAGCTCAAATTTTAGTGCATATCACAATATGCAAAGAGCAATTTCTTAGACGTTTGGGGATGATCTAGGAATGGTGTTGTTTAATCGTGATCTTTCATGCTATGTTTTGTAATTTGTATAAAATGTCGACCTGACTCCTTCCGTCTTTTGGTTCAGTCCTTAGTGGTTGAAACACAGTCCAGAGAAAACAAAATGACATAAAACTAAATCTAAAAGCCAAGGGCAACTATTATATAAAGGTGTCCGTGGTGTAGAAAAAATCGTCATATATGCTTGAACGAGGAGATTTTTTTTAATACGTAGACCAAGATTGTACCACGACTGTTGATAACTTGAAGTCTGTGATATAAACGTATCACGATCCGTTAGTCCTTGAAGCTCCGTGAAACGCGTACGTAAGTACTCCAGAATGGACAGGAAATATTGCAGAGCCATGCCCCACTCTTACCCGGGGCGATGTAAACGTGTCTGGCAATACAGGAGTCAAGTTATTACTTGAGCTGCTAGGACGGGTCTGACTGATGCGGTTGTGCTGAGCATTCATAACAAAGGCAAACGTTATGTCGTGTGTTTCAATTCTTGTATAAAAGCTAAATTCATGAATGATGAAATCTTCTTTTATGATTCCTAATCTTTCTCACAGACAACACTAATGCACAATTGGAAAGTGATTTACGTAGTAGCTGAGTTAGTATTAAAGTTTATCTGAGTTACGGTTTTTCAAATAAAAGAAATTAGAGTCAGCGGAATTTTTCGCTAAATCTCAAGCTAAGGTCCATATCAGCTCTCTGACCCAAGCTCTCTGGACACGTGACTTGTCGCACGTGTGACGTCAGCAATGGGTCAAACGTCAATATCACCCCCGTTCCTGTTGAGAGAATATCAGAGAAGGTTTGTGCGCCATGATGCTGTATCTGAGTAGCTTCTATGTAACTTTTTTTGTCTGTACATTGCCATACATTATCACTGATGCAATTGTTGCGCAATAAACCATCATCGTCATACGTTCCTCTTCCACAGAGAACCCGGTCCTTGTTGTTTGGGAAGAAGTCGTCCTCTGAGCAGAAGTTGAAGAGACAGGGCTCACTGCCCATCAAGACTGGCGAGAAACGACAAAGTAGCAAGGTAAGAGTGCGCGTGTTCAGAAAGTCACCCGAAAGGTGTGCAGAGTAGTTCTTTGATTGAATTGAAAATGTTACAACGAATCCACCGCATTGCTTTCGCCAGGGAATTTGTTTCTGGCTACACCTCACAAACACGGTGTGTATTTAGTGAACAGAAAAGACCGTTACTGCTTTGGGAGCGCTTTACATTAATGCAATGCTTTTACAGCAAGTTTAAAATGAGATGATCTGAGTTTGAGATAAGAATTAAAGAAGAGCTGTTTTCTACTGACGCTATTTCCACCCATGGTGATCCATAAAACAGTCGGCAATCCGGAGACGATTTTCACTGCTAGGGGGCAAAAAGCCGTCCAGGGCGTCCATGTATTTAGCCCCTCCCGAGGGGTCAGAGGTCAATGATGGGGATAACGAGCAGGAGGATCAGGTACCATATATGGTATTCATGGTACCCCGACCAGCGGAGATGTTGTGACAGTCACTGCACATAGGGGGCGCTTTAAAAGCACGGGAACGTGGCACGGCACTAGGTGCAAACACAGCTGCCAAACGGTCCCTACTTTCAGCCTACATGGTGAAACAAAAACAAACAAACAAACACACAAATTAATCTATTATGTGTATACTAGTACTACTGTAAATTCTGAAACAATAATACTATTTTTGCACTGAACTAATGCATTTTAACAATGGTGGGTGATCGCAAAAAATTGCGGTTTCACAGCATGTTGCCACAATTTTTCTCTTCCTGACAAAAGGAAGGAGAACAATCACGTGCAATGGAAACACTGAACACGATCCATCTATAGCTATCTATACAGCTGTGAACACCGCACGCACTTTTAACAGCTCCCCTTCATGATTTAAGTTAGTACTGCAGACCCCTGCACAACTTACCCTTTTCTGTAAAAATACACTGCGCACCATTGTGAAAGTGAATTCTTTGTACGTCATCAACTATCTTTACTGTGAATTAACCGGTACTAACGTTTGGGATAACTTCGCTGTCTCTTGTGGTGAATCTACTCAGGACTGGGACCTAACACGACCCCTACCCAGCAGCACCACCTACCCGTCGTCTGCTGAAGAACAACAACGCAAGGACCCGGTAACATGCTGTGATCCTAGTTTTCCGCACATTTCCCGTGTTTAGCTCTCGCCTTTTGCTCTTTCGTTGGCTTCTTACTCTTGTGACTGATGAAGATAATCTTTTTTGTTTGTTTCTAGTTTCCAGACATCCTGGGTTGAATTATGCTGCCAGCTAAAGCGTGATTCTTTCGTCCTTTTTAGATCTTTTTATAGGATCCAGTCTTTCTCAGCATGAGAACTTACTTCTTCATTTCTGTCATGATCTCCGATGCAAATTTTACACATTCTCACATACTTATAATGCACACTTTATAATTTGTACCCATGTCTGAAAATTTGAGTTGTGTCCCTTGTTTCTGGGAGACCGAGAACTTTATATTGAACGCCACTCGCCTTTCGTAATCTACAACAGTTGTGGGCCCGGCTCAGGGCACGTACGTGTGTGATGCTTGTTGTGGAAAAGCGCAAATGTCGGAATACTAGAGAAAACGTTCTGTTAAGTAAACGTCACAGAACAACCTTGAAATACTAGAACCTACTCCGAACTACACATCTCCTTAGACATTAAGTCTAGCCTCTGTTCGTTTTTTTCTTGAGCAAACATTCATAAATGAATACAGGAAAGATGGCGGCGTACTCAAGTTAGGACAACGTATATAAGTGCCGCCATCGAACAAAACAGAATGAAATTGACAAATAACAAAAACGAAAAAAAGACAAATAAATGTACACAATGGTAAGCTTTCTTCTCGCCGTGATGCCGAGAATCGCAAAGAACGGCACCTCTAAAACCTGCAGATTGGTTTTTCCTTTGATAGCTATGACTAAGAATATAACCAATAACTTGTGTTTGTACTTTTCCTCCAGTCCTTGAGTGTGCTAAGCTTACAAGACGGCGAGTTTGAAGACATCTTGGAAGAAGAAATGGGGGAGTTCTTAGCGGACTACAGCTTCAACACCTTCGCGCTGCGTCACTTCATGGGCGGGAAGAACCACTCCTTCACGAAGGAGCAACTTAAACAGCCGCTACTCAAGCTCAAGTCGGAAGATGATCAGCAGGTTGGTGGTTAGATTGTGAAAATTGTGTAGATTTAACTCCCATAATTCTGCTAAATTCGCGATGATCGCTACTTATAGAATAGTGTCATCGATACCTTCTAAAGAATGTTTTATATTTATGTTTCTTGGTGGGGTTTAACCGGGTACGTCACAAGAATATAGAGTGCATATATATATATATATGCATGAGACTTCGAGCGATCAACTTGGCGACTTGATTCTACCACTCAATAATCAACTGTCAACAACAACAACTGGGCTCTTGTACCTTAGTTGCAATGTGTTGTCAGGCACGCCAAGCAGTTGTTACTGTTACACGCACTAGAATCACAGTAACGTTATATTCTGTAGGATGTTTGGTCAACGTTGTATCAGAATTTCGCCCCTAAGAAATATTTTTCGCCACAACATTTTGGGAACTACAGATGGGATAACATTCTTATACACATAAACATGACCTGATATAACGTTAATACGTCCTGCGGAAGTGCTTGTGTAACGGAGGTCTGTTCCGCTAGGCGGCGCTGGAGGTATGGGTCACCATACAGAAGTTCATGGGAGACGTGGCAGACACGGACGTGGTCGAGTTTATATCCAGAAAAAAGGTTTGTAGCTTCATACCAAAAATGTAAAAAATATGAATATTTATCTTTGGATAACGTGCTTTTGATACATGAATTGCATAAATAGTGGCTTGGAACTATCCTAGTGCTGAAATGCCTTCCAAATGATCTTTCAAGCTGTGCGGAGTAAAGACTTTATTTTTCGTAGAAACCAACGACCCGGTCAATTTGTTGTTACTGAATTCAAGTCATAAACAAAATCATGTTTCAATTTCTAACATTAAATCATCACCCTATGTCACGGTGTTTTACAGCCTCCCATTAAACGAAGGATGAGTTTCAGGAATTTTGGCGCGAAAATCACCGGTAAGAAGTCATCCAAGTACGACCTGTCCACGGATAATGCCGCCAAAGAGGCCGCAGTCAACAACGAGGTGGCTCAACAACCGGAAGTCCTGCCACCAACATCCGGTGTGGAGAAGGTCGCGTTCATCACTGGATATGGAATCTACAGCAAACCGCTCAGGTACGCCCTCAAGCAGAATTGTCCCTAGCTGCAAGTAGGAAAAAGGCAAAACTCTTAATTCAGGTATACAGGTTCCACTTCTTTCAAACAGTATAAGTCAAAGGGTTGGACAAGTTTTCTAAAATTCACTTGTCCTACCGGGCAAGTACGTAAAAAATTTTGCTTGCCAGAACCAACTTTTCACTGCCCAAAATTTTATAAAATGACATTTTTCTATGTATTTCACTTCCATCGCTGGAATTCTTCTTATTGGCTTTTTTTTTCTGTGTTCATCATCATGCTTGATGCCATGACTGTGAAAAGTATATGAAAATGTCACTCATTAGAAAAAAATCTTACTTGTCCAATCGGGCAAGTGGGATAGGACATGTATTTGCACACACACTCGCACACAAAAATAAAAAAAGTCACATTGCATGCATTATAGTATTCAACATAGATGATTTGAACGAGATTACCGTTCCCATGCTACCCTAGGGACGAGATCTACTCCCAGCTGATGAAACAGTTATCGGACAACCCATCGGAGCGGAGCCGAGAGCGAGGCTGGTTCCTGTTGTCGCTGTGTGCCGGGTGCTTTGCACCGTCCAGTCTGGTGAGAAGTCACAATGATCAGGCATTTGTTTATTGCACATCTAAGAGTTATGTTCTGATGGCCATATGTTTCAGAACCCCCAAACCCAAACCCAACCCTAACAAGTACACTTACCCAAATCTTAACCCTAACGCTAACCTAATGCTAACCTAACCCTTACCATAACCCTATCCCTAACCCAATCCTATCCCTATCCCTTAGACCCTAACCCTACTGTAACCATAACCCTAATCCTAATCCTAACCCAAAACCTTAGACCCCAACCCTACTGTAACCGTAACCCTAATCCTAACCATAACCTAGCCCTGGCCCTAGCCCTAGCCCTAGCCCTAGCCCTAGCCCTATCTCTTAGACCCTAACCCTACTGTAACCATAACCCTAATCCTAACCCTATCCCTATCCCTATCCCTAACCCTAACCCTAACCCTAACCCTAACATAGAGGCGTAGGATTTCACGGGCATTGGAGTGTAGGGTAAGTAGTTGTACTAACTGCATGGTGGTGTTGTACATGTAGTAGCAATGGTGTTCCAAATGTGACAGTGCCTATATCCTCATCTTTTGACCTTAAATGTTTATTACAGGTGACGAAGGTGGTTCGTTACTTCATCAGCGGCCACGCCCCACCTGAGTACAGCCTGTACTGTGAGGAGCGACTGCGTAGAACCTGCTCTAATGGCACCAGGAGTCTTCCACCGCCACAGCTGGAGTATAACGTGAGTCTTACGTTAACATGCTGTTCTGGTTTATAAGTCATCAAACTGTAAAACACAGACACTATGAAAACTATTTATCAATGCCATCACAATAATAAAGAGCATGAAGAATCACACTAGGTAACATGAGAAAATAAACATGATCATGAGATATTAATTATCACAAAACTGGTAAGTGGAAGAACAAGACACTGATAAAAAGGAGTCTAAAAAGTTTGGCTTCAGTCTTTGATTGGCTGAAGTCACTTTACACAGAATTACTTAGTTGTACCAATATTGAACTGTCAGACATATCTAGATCGATATCATTATCCAAGCATTACCAAAGCTCTTGTTCATTGCAAAATGAATATCGCTTTGACATATTCATCTGATTGTGACCAAAATATGTTGGTAAAACACTTGCCTTCTACTTTATAACAGTAATTTGACATGTACCTTGATATGACTGTAATATAGAAAAATCGAAGTCTAATGTCCTGTTCTGTGACTCAGCATATGTGTTCTGCCCTTTCACAGGCTGTAAAAAAAAGAAGACCAATATTGGTGGCCGTCACTCTCATGGATGAGCGGGTGGTGAAGGTAGAAGTAGATTCGGCGACGACAATTCGTGAGCTCAGGATCCAGCTGTCAGAGAAGATCTCCCTTCTGGATCACTTTGGATTTGCCTTCTACATCACCATGTTTGATCAGGTATGGGTAACATATTTACTGCGAAACGAACACATCAATACAACACAACTGTCTGGCTATGACCATTACATGTTGGCCGTGAAAAATAACTACATGTATCATTTTTTGAAAATGAAAAAGACAGACTGAAGGACTCTTGAATGTGTGGTTGAGTTTTGTCTTAAGGTTATTAACAATATGTAAATTGCTACCATATCTTATTTCTAGATCTAGATGGCATCTAAATCTTGAGCAGTTGCAACTTTTGAACGTAATCAGCAAAGAATAGACCATTGACTGTCTCTACCAATATTTAGTACAAGTCAGGGGTCTAGCCAGCGTCCGTTTTTCCGTCAATTGACGGAAATTTGCTGCGTCTGACGGAAAAATTTTAAAACCAATCCGTCAACCTTGACGGACAAAAATCCTTGGTGGAAGCTACAGGCGGCTTGGGGACGCCGTCCACGGCCGTAAAAGCCACACACTGTTTGTTTTGCTATTGTTATGATTGTTGACAATGTGTGTCGGCGCCCTTTTGCATACGATAATCTCATTAAAACCCGTTTTTCAAGGTCTCCGTTCAGTCCTTGTAATTACTTTTCGCGGTTTTCGCGACGATTGTCATTGGCTGATGGAAAAAAATTTTGAGCTGGCTCATAAAGCCCTGGTACAAGTCATCTGAAACATCAAGCATGTCTTCAGAGATACTAAAAATGTCTGTAATATGTTTATCATGTTGCAGACAATCTCGTTAACAAGCGGCAGTGCCCAGTGGGAGCACCATATCATGGATGCCATCTCACATGTGGAACAGACTGGCAGGGATGAGGGTCTGTCGGGAAAAGATGTGCAGTGGGATCTGTTCTTCAGGTACAGAACAATCAATTGTTATTACAATACAGTACAGTATGTGCAGCACAATACACTAAACTACAATGTTACAGGTGTTTCTCTCTCTCCTATGGCAGGGCATTATCACTCTCTCTGAGGACCCCTCCCTTGAACTACTCGAGACTCTTCTGTTTACTTGCGTTACTTCTGTTTACTTGCGTTACTTCTGTTGACTAGGTGTTTACTTGTCTCAAAACTGTAGTAATGTAGTACAAGTAGAATGGTTAATGTAGGTCAAGGTGCAGTTTTGTAATATTATCCATCTCAAAAGGTATAAAATTCAATACATGTATTTTCAAATTACTGATAAAACAACATATTATATTCCAGAAAAGAGGTGTTTGGCCCGTGGCACGACCCATATAAGGACCCTGTGGGAACCACCCTCATCTACCACCAGTTAGTGGGAGGACTCAAGTATGGAGAGTACAAGTGCCAGGATGTATGAAAACAATACGGATTATACTTTTCAAGTTTCAAATTCATGCTGCAACTTTGTTTGCTTCCAATAAATAATTTTTAATCATTTGTGCATGTAATACATTTTCATACACTGAAAATTTACAACACAATTTTTGCTTTTCCCCCAGGATGCTGAGTATGCAGAGTTCTCTGCTAGAAGATTCTACATCGAGCACGGCTCGAGCGTCTCTGAAGAGGGCCTGATTGAGGTTATACAGACTTATGTCCCAGATAAACTGCTGAAGAGGCTGGGAGCAGGCTACTGGGTCAATGCTACAATGGACAGTTTCAAGAAGGTACAATATTTAGTGTTATAGTCTAAGCTCTAAGCGTATGCCAACATTATCAGCTATTGGTGATGACTCGGGGCAATGTTGCATAAGACACAAATATTGTCTTGAATTCCTGGTAATACATTGTATAAAGCAGGAGAATATAATAGACTGAAGAGCATAATACTGTATACATGTATATACATCTTAGTGTTAATCAAGGAGCCATTTGTGTCTTACTTGTAAACATCAATAATATTGACTATATTGTTTATCTGTAAACTATGATATCTCGGCAAAATCAATCTTATAGGGAAAGGCTTCCTGTACAAGCTTAGGCTTGGACTCCAGTCTTGCTTGTTTGAGTCAACTTTCTTTAATCTTTGGAAGCCAAAGCATTGCCAAATATATTTGGACTCCAAACTAGTACAAGCAGGTTATGGTGTACCTAATAACATTGGCACTCAATCGCTGATGAAAACTTCTTTCATCGTCATCATCTTATAGGTTATTTCCTGAATAGCTTCTTGAATAACATCCCAACTGTGTTTCAGCTGTATCCCGATGGCACGACAGTCTCGTCTCAGGATGAGAAGGCTGTACTTGTACAACAGGCCATGGACAAGTGGGCACAGCTCTTTTCAAGGTAGAAATTTTTTTTTTTCTTAGAGATTACATTGAGAAATCAAGTTGACTGGTTTCTTTATGGATTTAGAACTTAGAGGCCTAAGTATCCTACATTATCTCATCAGCAGATAAAGTTTTGGAGTACGTAAATTCCTAAAACATGCGTTGTGTATGGTTGCATCGGGATTTGTCAAAATGGGAAGAAGTATTTCATTAATTTTGTTGTTGTCATACAATGTTGATGTCATATACTTTTCAAGCAGGCTGTGACAGAACCGTGATATAAGATCATATCATTTTCCGTAACAAGACAGCTGAATTTTGTAAGACACATGCACCATCATCAGCAATCATATGAATCTAAATGAAACTATTTTCAACCCTCAGATTTTTCGTGATTAAGAAGATGAGTGGCCCAGGCATCACCCTGAAGAGGTCTGCGGTGGCAGCTGTGAACTGGAAGGAGTTGTCAGTTCTGGAGGAGAGCGACTCCGGCAGGGGGACCAAAGTAGCACTGCTGGTGCCGCTAACGGACGTCAAGTCCGTGTCAAAGAGAAAGTATGTTCAGAATCTTTATCTCGTTATGTTTTGTTATCATTATCATTTTTGGGTGGGCTGACTAATCCCTATTTGCTGTCCAGATCTTGCACAATCAAAAGATTGGTGCGATTTTATCCCTATACTGCATGCAAAAGTTCCAATTTTGTATCTTTCCTTATCATTTAAATTCTAAGGCAACAACTGTTTTTTCATACTTTTGAAAAACTAACACATATTGCCTGCTTGCATTTTCAGATTCATATACGCCATTAACATAGAAACTGTACTCTTTGTTGGCTGCTCAAATTACTGTAAATGTATTTAAGTTCCTGGGGATTTAATTTTGCGGTAGGTGGAAATTATTAAAGGACTTTTCACGGTGGTTTTAAGTTGCAGTCTCTTGCTGCCATGGAGAATGTTCACGGTGGTTTTAAGTTCACAGTGAAGCGGCCACCGTGAAAACCGCAAACATTAAACCACCACGAAAGTTTCTGCATTCACAGTATTATTCCATTGACACTAGAATTAAAAATCCTGTTTATACAGGCCACCTGTCTATAGTGTTAACTACACACAGGTTTAACCATGAATGCCTGCTGAGAAACGTGGACATTAACTCAACATTCTAAACCTTCTAACATCCTCTTACATTTTTGCTAAAAAGTGTTTTTCAAATTAGGGGTACGGACACCGATGACGAGTTTACCGTGAAGACCACGCGCGGACCGAAGTTCACGTTCATCATGAACAACGCAGATGAGATCCAGGAAATGCTGCAGGCGTTCGTGGGACGCCACATCCTGGAGATCCACCACCCTGTACAGCCAACCGAGGAGCACGGTACATCTTCTACTGTTTTGTATCATGTTCTGCCTTTATGTTATGTTAAATTCGATTGGTCATTACTCTGTGATGGTGAGTAACCTCTGACAACAGAGTATTGCTGTTGTCCGATGTGATAAGTATTTGCATCTGTATCTCTATGTTCCCTTTGCCGCATTCACATGTAGTTTGGCAGTTGCACGATAATACACTTCTTTCGCGGTAGCTGTTTCTAGAAACGATGTAATAATTTTAGAAATCACCCCTATCTTCCTGATATTGTGGAATAGGCCATGTGGTTTGAGCTAACAGTCATGCTCTTTCTTTTACAGGGGAAGAGTCTGCTGCTTAGAGACAGATGATTGACATCATCATGGAAACAAGCCTTGCTGCTATATGCTAGATAATCAGGACTTATTTCTGGATCGACATCTTCTATTGCTGCGAGAAGTGCACTGAAGTTGTTTAGCATGCAAAATACAAAAGCTAACTGACCAAGTCTATCACAGTAGAGTACTGATGACAACTTAGTTGCTGAAGTATTTTAGCCATATTTTGCGGCCATGTTGACGGAGCTAAATGGAAATAGCAGTTCATATATTGCAATTGTATAAAGCTATGCAAGTCTTGCCATCATTTTTGTATGGATTGTATGACAAGGAACCATATCTTTTGTAAAATATTTGGTGCTGTATATCAGCCTGATTAGATTGTGCTGCCAGGATGTTACATAATTGTTGTCATCATATTGCCTTTGCCATGCCTTCAACTGGAGTACTCAAGTTGTTAGAGAGGCTTAATGTACCACATATATATGATCAGTATTTTAGAATGTATAAGTTAGCAGTGGTGTACTGTAACATTTTATACTGTATAATACAGTTAATGTATTGTATTTATGGTGTATTTATATCTAAGACCTATATTTACTTCATTTGCACAATTATATAGTGACAGTGGATGTTAAGATATTGTGTCTTGCCAATGGTCATATTTATTTGGTGATATTCCTTTTTCCTGGTTACCAAATCTGTGTAGTGGGTATAAAGTAGAATATCAGGGAAGGTGCATAAGTTAGCTAGTTTCTGTGCTTGAGGAAATGTATAATATTTGCTTAATATGTGGATGAAGGTTAGACATCAGGTAATAAGATACGCCAAAAAGCAGTTATTCAAGCAACTGGATTAATCGTTAATGAGTATTGCTTTTTGGCATTTCTTTGCTTACTTTTCAGTCTTTCTCATGCCAGGGTGTCGTCACTCCTAAGGAGGAACTCACTGTAAAATGTACATTGTTCACTTTGTACACGTAACTGTAGATGATCTACTCTTAATGTTATCATTGTGGATCATGTTGCTGAAGGCTTTAAAACATGGTAAAACAAACTAGGTATCAAAAATTATACTACATCTATTAACAAATGGAGACTGATTCTAGTGGGCTCTTGCTATATTTAGTTTTTATATTCAATGTTGCAATGAATATACAATGTATGAATCAATGCTTGTATTTTGTTCTATCCAACATCACACAAGATCAGCTTCAGATGACATGTCATACTGTATTTTCCACTCATGCATGGCTTCAACTGATTTCTTTCCACTTTAAAATTGTCATGGTTATTTCTAATGATATTGCAAACAATACAGTAACTGCCCGGCTTCTACTGTCAACTTTTCATGTTTATAACTATAAGTCTATTTCTACTTACCAACAATATAACCTGACTTGTTAGAAAAATAAACAAAAAGTTACTTCGTCATAAAAAAAAGATACTTCTAGGAACACCATTGCAACTTTCACTGAGTTGCAATTTTACAAAACTTGTAAATACACAATGTTATATGGACACATACCCTCTAGCTACATGGATACTATGTGGTCAACTGAGTTAAACTTAAAACTAGCTTTTAAACAAAAACAGTGTATAGAAAAATAAGAGTTTAATATCAAAAAGTAGAAAAAAGTCTTAACAAAACCTCAGTAGGGCAACATTAGTATGGCAACAAATAAACAGTACTGTATGCAGTACCGCAGTCTACTGCTAGAAGTCCTTCCTGCATTTTCTAACTTTGGCACACTTTGCAATTAGAGAAACTGTGTATTGAGTGCTGTCTAGCACCAGTTACACTTTGGCTGTCTCTGGTCATCTGAATCAGTGCCTGACAGAATCAGTGACAATTTTGTAAAAGGAATGTGGCTAGGGAATGGCTTCAAGTTTTTCTTTCCCAAGGGCAGATGTACTGGAGTACGAGAACATGCCTGAACTGCCCTCAGCTGCTAAAGAAAATTTCTAGGCTCCCCCGGAAGTCTTCTTCCTCACTCGCAGTTGCTTGTCTGGTCCCTGTGCAATACAATAAATTTCAATGATATGTCTGTTATATTTGCTACACTTTCTGATGCATAAAAAAGCAAATTTTATCCTTAACATCATAACTTAAAAGGTTGTACCAAATCTGAAATGATTTCCAGAAACACATCAAATTCAAAGTAAATCTTTCAATAGAAATGGGCACTTCTGAAAGTAACTAGGAGGACTCTTCAGCAATGACTTTTTCTGCATTTTTTCAAAAGAATCTAGGGGGTATGGGGCACACTCCACTGGAAAATTTTGAAATGCTTATCCTGATACTATATATATTTCAAAATGGCTCCATTTTTACTTTGTGTAAGTGTTATGGCACTGTTGACAAGCAATTTTAAAAATGTTATATTTCTTTTTCTTTTCCACGTAGTAAAAAATTTCCATTCAGATGCAGTGACAGTAGGACAGATGCTGGTGACAGCCCTGAAAAGTGAAGAGAATACGAAAACAACCAAAAACCTCCTTACCATCTGTCTTGTGGTGACCTCCAGACCTAGCCCCTGTGCAGTGTGTATGATACAGTCACTCTCTGCTGATGTCAGCTTCTCCATAGGGAATGTCATCTCAGGCAGGCTTGCATCCTCACAAAATGAGCTGTGGAGAAACAGTTTCTAATCCTTCAGCACGTCACCGGAACGTACTGCGCCTGCGCGAAAAGTATAGACATGCTAAACCTTGCTAAACCCCCGGTTTACTAAAGGGCCACATTTAAGAAAGTACGTGCGTATATAAGGGTAAAATCCCGTGTACGTTTTGCATGAAACCATGTCTCTAACATATACTGTGCAACAAGCGAGATTTCAATGCAACGTTGACCAAACCAAGCCCCAAAACACCAGGGTTCGCGCAGGCGCAGTACGTTCCGGTGACGTGCTTAATCCTTCAGTCTGTTTTTATCTGTAAATGATCATATCTCTTGTTTTTCTTATCAAATGCATAGTGCTGTAAATGTATTAAATCTCACTATCGTGGTTTTATTTGCCATTGTGTGCGTGGGGAAAAGGAGTTTTGGGTATGTTTTAAGGTTGGTGTTGAAGCAATTCTGTTTATATCAATGAAATACAACATTTCATACATTGCACAGTTAGTGTGTAGAATATACAATTATACCTGATGATGATTTTGGTAGCATTTACTATTTGTGTTCTAAAAATAACCATTTTCTAAAAACATTTCTATTGGATATAACTCACAATCACACAAGTTCAAAGGTCATAGACTCAACCAACAGGTCATGCAACATTCCAACTTCAATGTTCAAAGGTCATACACACCCAGCAAGCTTCCTTCTAACCCACGTGCACAGGAAGCCAAAGAATGAGAACAGTTTGAAAACTCCACTTCTTAGAGCTAGAGGACAATTCTGTCTGTCACTCTGAACACTGAATATAACCCGGCAAGAAGGTTTAACTCTAACAAAGCTCTATCTAAAAATGCATGGGTGGAAATATCCAATGCCACCATTTAATGACCAAGAACAAACAAATTTGTAACCCAATATGCATACCGGAACACGATACCCCCTTGAGGCTAAAAGCAAACAAAAGCCTTAGTGTCTACAAGAGATTATGTCCCCCAGGAACTTTCTTATGTAAGTGTTAGTGTGTGTGAAACCTACACCTTTGGGTGGATTTCAGTCACATGACCTGGTAGGAAATTGACCCTATCCTGATAAAAGCTCCTTGATTGGGAGGACAAACATACCTTTGCTCTCTTAACGTCAACTTGACAACCTATTGGCAGCTATTAACTTTCATTTTCCCTGTGATATACACAATGATCCCTTATAAAAGACTAGGGGTGGCAAATTCTTGAACATTTTGAAAGGCGCTGACTGAAGGGTGGATACAGAATTTCTGAGTACAAAGCTGTTAGACACGGGAGTTAATACAATGGCAGACAACAGGAAGGGAACAAAAACAGCAGGGCTGATCTTCGCTCTGGTACTGGTCCCACTGTCACTCTATGTGGCCAACATTGCAACAGACTTGGTGTTGGCTGTGCGATACCTCAGGAACAAGGACTTCACCTGGTTTGGGCTGACTTTGGGGTTCGTACTGGTTCCATCACTGATCATCCAACTTGTTTCTCTGTTCTACGAGAGGAAGACCATGCAGCAATATCGACCTCTGTTGTACATCCTTCACGTGCTTCAGCTTGGGGTGTTTATCCAGTATGGTGCCTTATTCCTGCACCTGTGGATGGGACTGGGCGGAGGGGAAAGCGGTCGCGTCAGCCCTGGTTTACCCATCATCCATTTGACGGAGGCGGTGCTCCAGTCCATGCCTCAGTTCAGTCTGCAGCTCTACATCACTGTTGTGTCTCATTTGAACACCACTAAATTTATGCCTGATGACAACTCAACAGTGGCTTTCAATACCACAGAACTGCTAACCACACAACTGCCAACCCACTAAATGTATGACGAAGAGGGCAGTGAATCAGAAGTACTGTTGTTAACACTAAAAATTGTGTCCATGTCTGTGTCTCTCATAGCTGCCACCAAGGCTGTGGTGGCGTTTTTCTACGACAAGTGTCTGACGAAGGAAAATCTGAGCCAAGCGAAACTCCTCGCGAGAATTCTGCTCATCACGGTGTGGAAACTCTGCGAGCTCTGCGCCCGTGCCTTTGCTGTTGGACTGTTTGCCTCCGCGGCAAAATGGATCGTGATGGTCTTGGCAGGCCATTGGGTGATCATGACGGCAGTCATGATTACCGTACGTGACGCGTGGTTTACCGTAAATATGCTGATGTGTGCGCTTGTAGCAGCCGTGGACACCTTCAGCATGACTTGGTCCATTTTCTACATACAAACGTTCTGGCTGAACACAGTACTGACTCTACTAGGGAACATTGCCATGCTTGTGGGATGGTATTTCATGAAAGATGAGAGAAGCTGGTATGACATTCCTGCCCTCGCATTCGTAGTGAGTGCGTCTGTACTGTCTGCAACGTTAGGTATTGTAGAGATGATACTCGAGAAACGTATAGAGTACCGTTGTCAGGGCAAAGAGAGAGAGAGGCAGTATGAAATGAGGCAGTGATTTTAACTGGTAAGACCACACCGCCTTCTTTACCCGGTTTTCTTCATACTAAAACAGGACAACAATCGAATAGAGAAATACATGAATTAGGATGCAATGTATAGTGAATCCCTAAAAGAAAATTTAGTATACATATACTTTCCTCTCACAGTTTCTTTTCATGCCGTTTTTAAAGTTTAAATCTGAGGTCCAAAATTTGAATTATTGTGGTCTAATTCCTTTCAAACCATTTGGCAAGCCGAAGAACTAAATTAATATACTGACCGTAGTATCATCTCAATTATGTTTTTGTCGTGTTTTATAATGTATACCTTATTGTATGACTGTTAGACATTCTAGTGGAGTATTGTAAGATAACATATAGCAAAAAAAATCATTAAAATGTATCTCCTTATTGTACAAGTAGGATCTGTATGTTGATAAAAGGACAATTTCCAAGCAGTAATAAGTGAAAGAAATTGTACTCACACAAACTTGTCATCAATAAGTTTCTTGAACTCAGCACTGCATTCTGGGATGTCTGAGCTTTTGATCTCTGAAAAAAAATCTTGCCAGCTAAACGACATGATATCATGATATATGCTTCTCAATAAATTTTTCTACAAGTGTCTTTCAAGTGAACGGAAAAGACATTTAACTTTGTAAGATAGAATACGAATAGGAGACATTCATGTATCCTTTCTGATGAAACATTGTTGTATAACAAGGCTCTAGACAGACAGAAAAATTTTAAAACCAATCCGTCAACCTTGACGGACAAAAAGGGCTCTTGTAAAAGGTGTGATGTCGATCGCACAATGCATATATTCTGTAGTCAATCTCAATGACAGAAATTTGTACACGGTGAGGAAAAATAAAAATTATGATAATTTGGAGCGTGGAGCATCTTTAATTATCACTTATGTCATGTACATGTACATGTAGTTACAAACGCAAGCATTACAGTCTTGTACACATTACATTTAAAATTTTGCAAATAAAATGATTTTAAGATAGATGACCGAACATACTCTACCTTGAATGTGTACAATGGTCCAATACAATACAGACCTCAAAATACATGAGCAGGCAAAATTGGTGCTTTGCAGGTATTCATGATATCTACCTGCACCTAACATGATAAAAAAATTTTTCTGACATTCTTTATGCAAATGTAATTATAGCATATTTTAATACAGTAAAAGACACTTCAAAAGAATCACAATATTCCATTATATGATACCTTTTGTCTCTTTGGCCCCACCAAACATTTTCCTACAACGTTCCTTCTCCAGTAACGTGAACTGCTGAAACTTCCTGTTGGCAAGAAATATGGGTATTGGAAATTATCACAACAAATTTTCTCCTTCAAACATTTCAATAAGCACTTACTATATAGACACACACATACATGTACACACACTCACACACATACACATGTATGAAAGATCTAATTCACTACAAAATTAGCAAACAATGTGAATATTTCAAGATGTACAGTATCATTCATTGTGACTTAATTATTGCAAAGTTTGAACCAATGCAGGCAATAGGTAGATCAAATTGAATTAAACAGACAATGCTATACTCAGTAGGTGGAAACATATTTCTAGCACAAACAGCATAACCATGACCGTTGCCCTGAACCCTTTGACCCCTGACCTGTCCAGTTTCTTGAGTTCCTCCCTGATGTCCTTATTGTTGGGTGCCAGGTTCTGGGCCTTCAGCAGACAGCCTTTGGATCTGTCAAACTCACTCAGTTCACAAAGAGCCTGTGGGAAGTACAGTTCAGACCATATTTAAGGGTAAAGCACCATAGAGCAGAGATATGAATGAAAAGGTATTACAGGATAAAAGTAAGCTGATGTAATGAATCTAATTCAGAATCTTTTTAATCTACCTTTAATTCTAAAGGAGAAGTTTTATGATACATAGCCTAATTATGAGAGGTGACATTTTTTTATTTCGAACATACTAAAATGAGTTTCGTACCTGGCCCTTTCTGTACAAGGCTTTCACGTTGCCACCATCGATCTCGAGAGCGCGGTTACAGTTAGCGATACAGCGCGGGTACTCTCCCATCTTCAGGTTACACAGTGCCATGTTGTTGTACAGCTTCAGCAGCACCTTGTCCCTTTTGGCCTCTTCTTCATCATTGGCCAGACGAGCGTTTTCTAAAGTCCTCAGGGCCTGGTGACATCATGCAGTTCCATTAGAAAGTGCAAGGGCTATAGTATGTAGGTCATGTCTTTTCAAGCCAGATATCAATAAAGAGAGCTTTAACCTTTAAAAACATTGTTATCACTGATGATAGTTATGATCAGAAGGAAATTGAAGAAAGGAAAATATTTCTGAGCTAACGAAGTGCGTTTTTTTACTGAAGAAACATAAACAGTTAGAACTGTAAGAAAACATAATTTTAACAGTAGTACAATAATGATGATAGCCTGTTGAAACTGATGAGACCAGTTCTAACCTTACTGTACTTGCTGATGGCCGGTTTGAACTGGTGCCGCTGGAAGTATTCATTCCCATGGTCCTTCTCCACACGGGCTACCTCTAGAAGATGCTTGAATGTTGCTTCCTTTTTTTGCTCCTAGACAAGAGAGAATAAAACATAAATCATACAGATATAGCCGGTATAACCGCCGTTCGGCGTAACACACCAGCTTCGCAGGCACACGGCGCAGCAGCAGCTCAGGTTATATTACACCAAACGACTCGTTACACTCTGTAATACTATCTGTAATAATTTTGCTAAACTTTCACAAATGCTCAAAGCTGTAAAAGTGACACATCATAGGATAGAATTCTGCAGACAAGCTAGGGGGGGGGGGAGACAATTTGGGCTCTCTCTACTCTTTATTGGGGGTGGGGGCAGTGCCTTGGGGGGTCGGGGCAGTGCCATAGGTAATCTAGGGGGTATGGGAGAACCAAAAGTGGGACTGAGTATGATCCTTAATCTTTTCCAAAATAAATTCTTTCCTACCTCTGTCAGTGAGTTGAACTCCTCTGCTGTACTTCTGTCCACAAAGTTCAGCATTTCTATCTCATACAGAACTGGGGAACAAACACAAATGACAAATCAGTTATAAAATGCTCAACATATAGATGTACATTGAATTTCCTGGAAAACAAAAGGCCAAGACCATCCTGCCTGAGAAACTTACCTATACATGTACATCAGAAAAGATGCCGTCTTCCACCAATAAAAAGCACAGCAGAACTACAGAAACGCAAATGTGAATCAGGACATTCTGAGCCTGTATTATAATTTATGTCATACCTGTGACGCGAAAACATTCGATACGGGTGTTCCGGACCGGGCCGTACGTTTCTGTATCGCACAGGTTCGAAAGGCGTATCACACAGGCTCCATTCAAATAAATCGAACTGTTTCGAGCGGGCCGAATACGGCACGGTTGGCAATTCGAATACCTGATTCGGACGTTGGAACATTGCTGTTGCAACACTTATTGTTCGAGGGCAACAAATTTGTTCAACTTCTGGCGCATTTCGCATCAAAACATGGGTTTTCTCAGGTGGGTATGACATAAATAAAATACAACACGGTGTATTCCGCATCACCCTCGGTCTCAGCCCTCCCACGGGTCGGATCACCCTCCGGCCTTCGGGCGATCCGACCCGCGGTCGGGCTGATACCTTGGGCGATACGGAATACACCGTGTTGTATTCTATATTTATACTGATAAATCCCAGGTAGACACACTCTTCCTGGACTCTCCCAACCTGATGTCATCGGACATTGGCAAACAGAACAAACTGATCCATTTCTCTGCAGTACTTACTTGTGGCATTGCCTGGGATCCGAGGAGGGCAGCCAAACTTGCCATATCCGTAGTTGGGCTGAACCAGGAACCGTGACCGCTCACCCTTCCTCATGCTGGAAATGGCAATCTCCATCCCTGGAACTACAGATCCTATAGGGGGAGGGTGGCAGAAAAATCTTATCGGTCCTTCAAGAGTATGAGTTCAAAAATATTAAAGCTCATGTACAAGGTACGGTGTGATTTCTGGTCTTCTTCAAAGTAGAAAAAGAATAAAGTTGCTGTAATGAACTCGAGACGCAAGTGAATTTAAGAAATGAAAGATACATTAAACCACACCAATTTGCGCCTATATAATGATAGATATAAAAACAGCTAGGAATAATGATATTAGACTTCTTTTTAAACTGTTTATGCCAATTTAGTACATGTTTGATCAATTTTGTAGTGACATCCAAAATGGTACGAGTGATCCTTTTTTATTTCTCTTTTGTCAATTCCAGAATGAATAGTAGTGAAAAACGCATAGTGTTTTTTTTCATCTATTATATATTATATATCATCATCATCTCTTACCTGTTGCCAGCCTGAACCTGAGCTCTTCATTCCTAAGTCTACTGGAGTCAAATGGTTCATCTGAGTACTCCAAGTACCCATTGTAGTGAACTGTGGATGACACAATACATGGATCATATTAGTGAATTTTCCCACCAATTTTCCCACCAAAACAGTCCCCATCTGAAAGGACTAATGTAACCCCAACCAGCCATATCCAGCAAGGCTCAAACTTTTACAATCTGGATCCAGGGAATTTGATACATATGTGGCCAAGTAGCTGGTTTTAGATTACAGTTACTATACTACTTGCACCACAACTACAACAGTAAGTTCCTACAAAGTTTAACCTGCCAGTAGCATTACTACAATGTACTTACCCCTGACATAGGCTCCAGCAGGGACTACATCACCAACTCCCTGCTTCACCACCTTCTTCACCACACCCCTGTCTCCACACAGGGACTCCATCTTTACTGACAGTCGCTCAAAGGGGCTCTGGAGGTCACAGGGTCAACCAATGGCATGATATGTTTTTACACCATTTCCCATACAAGCGGTTCCTATTTTTGTTTGCATCAAGGTATTCTAAGACTGATGCCTACCAGGACGTCAGCAGATTTTGTATATTCTAATATACAAATTGTCAAGCACATTTTGTAAGGTGCAGCCTGCAACTTTTGCCATTATGTTAACTGGCACAATTTTGTCTACATCCTGGTATTATGATCAGCTTTAATGACTACTGTAACATATACAGGAAACATAAAGAGCAACTATGTTACCAGTACGTGTAGAGATACCTACTAGGTATCTATACACAAATTACAGGGATTGAAAGAAGTTTTAGTGCCGCACCATGTCTAAGTCCTCAGTGGAGGAGTCTTCACTCTCATCATCCAGCGGAGCTCTGCTGAGCTGCTGAAACACGTCCTCCGCATCAAAGTACCGGTTATCCAGGGCAGCTGGGAAATACAAATCTCAGCATGTTTATGACATTAACCCTCTCCCTGATACATGAAATTAACAATTCCCATAACCACCTCAGATTTGCATATATCTCAGTTGGCTGAAGGTAAAGGCAACTGAGTTGTTACTATGCTATGTACATGTCATTACAATATCATGTATTCAGTCATTATGAACCTACAAATATAGTATAAATATTTTGTTAGTAATAATTAAAACTCAACTGTATGCTGCAAAAGTTGTATAAAATATATCATACATGATCTGTATTGGCTATGTATGTATTATGTTGGTAAACTGTCAAAAATTACTTCGTGTAAAGGTCTTGCCCCAGAGGCATTGCCAAAAAAAGCACATTACAATTACCTTCCTCCATCTGCAGCTGTGACTCGACCTCAAACTCCGCCCCCTGTCCTGTGGTGTCACACACCTCCTTCAGGTCCAGACCTGACACCAGGCGGGTGGTAGGGATGTCTTCACCGGACAAGCCCTGACGGAACAAGCGGCAGTTGTAGCAAGTGTCATTATAACTAAAATAAGCACTTTCAAAGAGATCAGGACGCATGTGCCGTGACAGGAATTCTCTAGGTTATATGTCAATGGTAAAGGCCCTGAAAAAGACAACAAGACACATATGGACATTGTTATGCAAATTGAAACAATGGTTGAGACAAGGAATGTTTTCTTATTTGGGGACTTTACCTTTGACATATTACCAAAAATTCCTGTTAGCGCATATGTGTCCTGATCTCTGTGAAAGAGCTTGTTACTTTAGAAGGTTGCCAACACAGTATTTAAAAGTTATGGTTGAAGTTAAAAGAAATGGCAAGGAATTGGCACAAACACTGCAACCAATCAATAGTAATAATTCTATGAATGTGAACAAAGAAACAGAACAAATTGACGAAATAAGAAAGGAATTTAAAACAAAAAAAAAATCGCAAAGGCTGAACCAAAGACACTAGAATCAGAAGGGAAGAAACTGAAAAGTTTACAATCTTGAAGTTTCGACATTGTTGAAAAGGCTCCGCCCCTGAGGCGTCAGCAAAAACTAGGGGTAAACTCAACGGTGCCAACTCAACGCGGTGGAAGGATCACTTCCAGAAAGAGAAAGCAGAAAAATAGAGAAATATGCATTGCAAAGAACATAAAAAGAAAGGAAGAGTTGACAGAAAAGCCCACAGCAAACAAGCAAGCAAATAAACGAAACACACAAATAGAATTTCGGCAAAACCATTAGGAGCTTGGCAAAACAAAAATAAATTTTGCAGATGACCCCACTCACGGCATCTTCTGTACAGCTTTCAAACTCGCTGGAAGAATCGTTGGTCTGGCCGTACCGTCTCTCGTACTCCTCAGCTGGAATGGGGGCTCTCTCTGCCATATTTGCGGGCGCAGAGTAGGGAAAGTAAAGTAAACAAAGAATTTGGAAAATCTCTCATAAACTTTCTCGAACCACGCTCTTTTTTCTGTGATTTCTTGGAAAGTTTAGTTTCTTATCCTAGTACTCATTCGACGCTTGGCATATTTCGCCTAAACTCACATAAACTCGTGATACTCACAATGATATCAAAACATAAAAGTTTAAAACTTTTGTTATAATAAAAATATAATATCAGTCCTGGGTTATTTTATCAAAATTGGTAATAAGTAGATGAAATGATTTTCAATTTCAGTGAGCAGATTTGTCCCGAATTAGGAGCTATATAGTGACAGCTGTCAGGCTACTGGGCAATTATACTACTGTATAGGTATTACAGTTTTAAGAGTTAGAAATTAAATGCCAGACAGCAGTATTTTAAAGAAAATATGCATAATATTGTAATTTCAAATATATGTATAACATTATTATTGTATTTTAAACAAGTTATGCGTCAGCCGAAGTTATTTATATTGTCAATATCTCTGAATTACCTCCCTCCTGAATGGTATCGTCTATTTCAAAATGGCGGGCGACGAAAGATGGAATTACGGCAATATGGACATGTATTTGCCACAAAATCCGCCCTCTAGTGGCTCTATTTCACAAAATTATAACCAACAAACAGAACCATTGCCTCACAGAACAGACGGGGAACCTCCAGTCACCCAGAACGGGCAGACAAGTCACGAGGATTCGGCGTTCTACCTCCTAAAAGATATGCCAGGTATGTCAACGCAACACATAATTATATGCTTGGACCGAAATTCTGGAAAATGGAAAGTGACAAAAACAAGCTATGTTTGATAATGATAACTGTAAAGAAAATATTTTCTTTTGACATATCATAACGCATTCTGATTCAGAGTCAAACGTCGGTGAATACTTATACTATTATTAGTTCCTAGATAAACTTTTTATGTGGAAACAAAAAGATAAGCAAAATCAGTTGTTATAGTTTTATATAGGTGTGGCTATATTTCCGCATACTGTATAGCTGATTGGTAAATCAGTATACTTCGACTAACTTCTTATGATTCCTTTGATATTTCTAGGTATCCCCAGACCAGGTGGACCTCATCATGTGTCACCAGGTGCACAAGGTACTGTGAAATGTGTGAATTCATACATGTTGTAACTGGGACGCGGTAACGTTTGATGTGGAAGTTCTGGTCTGTCAGGACTGGGTGATAACCAGAAGGATTACTTGGGGTTCTACTTTTTTTAACCTAGCAAGCAACATCTAAATAATAGGGGTGGGTAACCATTTTTTCTTCTTGGACCGTTCCAGAAAAATGGATCTGAAAAAAAAATCAGTGGACCAGATTTTTGCACTGATTAGAAAATGAACAGATTATGCCCGCACTACAGTGGCAGGAATCCATGCGTTTTGGGGTTTATCAGTCAAGAAAATAACACGAGCAAAATAGAGGAGAGTTGCATATTGATAGTCATTTTTACCAAGTTTCTTCAGACAAACTTGGTCTAAGTTATTATATAAACAAGGAATTAGCATTTAACATGACAATAGGTTACTCCACCAAACAGATTCCTAACTAGCAAAATGGACCAATTGCTTTGAGTACAGACCATCAATGAGTTTTCACAGACAAACAGGCCCAGGTTCAAGTCCAGACCTGGACCTGATCCTCTGAACCTGGACTGCACCTGGACCTGAATTGTCTGTACTGATACCCACCCCTACAAATAAGATATATATGTATGCTTATTTGGTCTATACATGCATGTATGGTCTAATACAAACAACATGAAATGTTTCTTTCTGCCCTCAGCTGCAGTAGACATCACAGGCAGTGTGAACCTGATCCAGCACCATGGTCTGGAGCACTCATTCCATAAGTTCTGTGGCAAGAAAGTCAAGGAGCCCCTCAGCAATTTTCTACCAAACTTACCAGGTAAGGAATGTCCTTTTAC
This sequence comes from Branchiostoma floridae, assembly GCF_000003815.2. NCBI lineage: Eukaryota > Metazoa > Chordata > Leptocardii > Amphioxiformes > Branchiostomatidae > Branchiostoma > Branchiostoma floridae. The sequence continues at coordinate 9,817,137 of NC_049989.1, read as the reverse complement.
ATCGACTTTCAGACTCAGACTTCATCACACAATATTTTCTCTACCGAAAAATTATAGCATTTATGTCTTTTTTACTACATGCATCCATGCAAAGTAATATGAAGCAGAAGTTTTCATACAGTTAACTTTCTGTCTCTCTGACACACACACACAACTTAACAATTTATTGTTAACCATTTCACGATTGAGAAGTAAGTAAGTGTCTAAGGTTTAGATGTCATGACTTTCCAGATGTCATGACTTTCCAGAACAAAATAGATTTTGGCTAGCTACAATTTTGATCCATTTACCTTAGTGTTGACAAACAATGCTTAAAATATGTCTTATATCTTTTTTCACAACAGGTTTTATAGACACTCCAGGTTTGCAAGATGGAAGGTAGGAAACGAATGTATAAGTTATGAATTTATTATGTTATATAGTATAAACTTAGTCGTAGCAGTTTTTATGACACTTATAATTTTTTTTATTTAGTGCTAACAAAATGTCTACCTTTATGCAAGTATAAACTGATAGATACTGTTCACACATATTGTAATGTAGTATAGTTATGATTGATACATAATTACAGGTTTATGTATTGATTACCTTGTGTAATGAAATGTTTCTGCTCTATTATTAATATCTACTGCGGCCAGTAGCAATGTCACAGGAATGGCACAGAGGCAAGATCATGTTCTCTCCTTTCTGAATGTTGTTGTTCAATTGTAGTTTGTTATTGTTTACACTTTACCCATGCAGCTTGTTCAAAATGCTGTGAATTCAAAAAGTGATTTTACACATGTTCTTGTTGCTGAAAACTATCAAGATCAAAATTTGTAACTGACAGGGTTTACATGATTTTGTAAAAAATAGAATATATTGTGAATATTTGCCAATCATTATACAATGTATGTCATAGTTCTAGATCTGATACTAATAGGATTTGTAATTGTGTAAACCATGAACATGTTTTTGTTTTTGTTTCGTATGTTCACTTCTATAGCAGTCTGAGGTCGCTCATTGAGAAACCACCCATAGTGGGAAAGGAGCTGTATCAGCTGTCAGGACCACAACTTCAGGGCTTCAGGTTACATCCAGGGCCGGTGGGTACTTTTATCTTAGTTAAGATACTTGCCATGGATTCTTAGAAACTTTATTAGTCCATATTATGCTACTAGTATATAAGATGCTTGTTGGCATGGTGGCCATGTGGTTAGGAGTGTTGATCGAGAATCTAAAGGTTCTGGCTTCCTAGAGCAGGGCAAATGTTGTGCATTCTAAATTTTACATGCCTGCCTCACAGTGTGTAGTTTGGTTAGGGATGCCCTCTCATATGGGATGTAAAGCGTTAGGTCACATCTGAAAAAGCCACATGTTTAAAGAACCCACCAGATGCACCTTCCCAGTGTGAGTGATCAAACCTTACAGTCTGGTCTTTTGTAGCTTGTACTTACTGTAACAGTTTCAAACTCGTGTGTTATAACTTATACCAAAAAATGCAAACAAGCAAGTAAGATTTTCCATGTCGTCTTGTATTCACTATATCATTATGCTTGAGAACTGAATCGTAAAAAACAATACATTTTTTTTTTTAGTAAAATTTCAATTACAGCAGCTCCATTGTTTTCTTGAAATTGATTAAGAACTAGGGAATTGAATTGCTTTGGCCAAATATATGTACTTCTCTGACCCTAGATCCCGGAGCAGTACAGATTACTTCACCAGCAGCCTCCAGCCAAGAAGAAACATAAAAACAAGAAGCACAAGCGTGAGCACAGTAAGACCAGTGAGGGTATGTCAGTCCAGGATAGCTCTCAGAGCCACACAGGTAAAACTAGTGCTGGACCATTCCATTCTCCCAGCCGAACAGGGGAGGCAACCACAGGAGATGCCACAGAATCTGACTGGAACACAAAATCTATATACGTCTGTCTTCTTCCAGTGTCTCTGCCATTCTATATATTCCATTCCTATTGTAGGATCTTGCCACCACAAACCTCGAAATATTCCTTGGAATTTAAAATTTTGCTTCATGTTTCTGTTCATAACAACTCCTGAAAACTCTCTTTTCTCATTCAATCACATAAGTTGTGAAATGTCTATGGCTAAGTAAAAGATGACAATACATAATGTCATGAACTAGTCTGATACCTAGACCAAAAACAAGGCTAATTTGTAAACAAATCACTTTTTTTTAATACATTTTTACAACACAATGGTATCACAGTCAATATGCTATACAATGTGGTAATGTAGAGTTCACCTAAGTTATTTAAAGAAATGATCAAACACTGACTTTTGGACTTGTCTGATCCTACAATAGGTGTCTTTCCAAACCACAACATATCAGAGATACAACGGGATCAAACAAATCATGATAAACTTGTACAAGCTATCACTTTTCTGTCTGAAATGCTAATTTTCACTGTTTTCACAAACTAATTCTTCTATTTTCCACACCTCAATCTTCTTACTCTTATTTGGTCCTGGCCTTCTGTACATTTCTGACATGCATAATGTCAATGAAGAGATGTCCATGGATAGAGCTCCCTCCCCTGTATTGAGAATGGAATGGTCCTTTTGAGTGTTGTGTTTTTGAAGGACTGGCTTTGAGCAGTGCCTGCATGATCGTACTCCTCATTTTACCTCAGAAACTGGCAGTTAAGGTTCATCTATTTTTCAATTATGATTTATTGACATATACATAATATCATATATGGACTGAAATATGCTGCATGTGTTGACATAATTGTGGTGAAATAAGATGAATATAATTTCACTGTAATATAACATTATTGTGTGTTTGTTAAGCTAGCATCACAATGTCAACGACCTTCAGCCAAATTTGATGATTGCCAGGAAGTCGCAAAATTTCGAATCACCAGAGAATCATTTTTTAGCCTGAAAATCTTTCAGTACTTTGTATGGGGTTGATGACCTGTAAATATCTATAAATCTCCAAGAATTGCTGCTGAACATGATCTTTAGATCTCACAGACTTGTCATATCAGCTATTTTTCTGTGGAGCAACAAAGGATTCTGGCAGCAAAGCCAAATTTTGTATCTTTTATTCAACACTTGAAAATTGGCTAGTACCTCAAATTTGTGGTTGCACATCTGTTGAGGTAAGCAATTTGCTTGTATTAAATGAAATTTAAAAACTTCAACATGGATCATACCAGCTGCGACAGATGAGCTTACATGCTGAAGCCAAAGATAGTGTGAAAAAAAAATTTCATGATGACATTCACAGCACATTACCATAATTATTTTATAATTCTGTCATTTACACGCAAACAGCACTAAAACAACCCTCGAAGTCTACTCATAATCTGCTGGTGCCATTACTGTACATGCACCCAAACTTGTTGATTCAAATCTGTGTTGTTTTGCATTACAGATATGGGAGCAAGCAGCACTACAAGTGGGGAGAAAAGTGAAAAGAAAACTAAGAAACAGAAGAAGCACGAAGACAGTGAAAAGAAGGAGAAGAAGAAAAAGAAAGACAAGAAGAAGAAAAAGGTTAACATGATTTTAATATGATTTCTTTATCATGTTTTTTCCTGACTTTATGGGTATGGTTGTGACAAATGCACATTTGATCATCATGATTTACTTTAAGGCAGAAGCAGCCTTGTCAAAACAAGGCGGCAGGCGGCGATTTTAGCCGCCTACTTACATTTTTCCAGCCGGCTACTTTGAGGTAGAATTTCAAAAAATAACAGTTTAAGTCCAGTGCTCCCCGTTACAAAATCCCCCAGCAATTTGTTTTGATAAACCTCTGGCAGTTTTCTGATAGTTGGCCCCCAGTTAGGGGTCTTAGCGGGGAACCCATGCCGAATTTTTTTGAGATTCAGGATTTCTTTGTCAATTCAAAGTTTAAAGATAACAATAAAAGTTACCCAAAATACACCCCCAAACCATATTTAGGGGTCTAAATTTAAAAATTTTCCCATGGGGAATATCACAGGATATATATTATTGAAAATTTGCTAATGATATTGTTTTGTTGTGTTTCAGACTGGGAGCACCTGAGAAGCAGTCTTCTACTGATGGTGTCATCATTATCTTTGCCAGTCAGAGGGCAGCTAGACCACGGACCCAACGACCTGTCAATCAATCATGCAAATTACATGCAAATTGACCAACCATGCATTAGATAGAGATTTTTTTGTTGTGGACACTTTGTTGGAGGGAAACATTGGACCATACATTTGATAGACTTCCTAGGTGTTCGTAATAAGTGGACATTTTTAGTTTTCATAGTTGCTTGCTTCGGTGATCTTAGTTTGGAAGATTGGTGCTAGCTAGATGTACATTTTCTTCATAGGATGTTTGTGCTTCATACAAGTCATGGAAAACTATACTACACAGAAGTATTAGGCTTGCTCCCTAGGGACATCACCAAAAAGCTATCTATTGAAGCAGGTGTTAGGACTCTTCCCTCTAGTTTTCTGCATTTTTTTGGATGAAGTACTACGGATGGGGTCAAAATTCAAAGAGCTGCACTCTGAAAAACTTACAGCAAAGTGTCCCAGAATGTCTGTGATAGCCAGTTTGTAATTTATGTTTTGTGATACATTATATACTTGTATTATATTTATAGCAATCACAACCATTATGATAACATCAGAAATTATTGTACAAAATCATAACTGCTTTTCACAAGCTGTTCAAAAAAGGATATGTGTGGCAAAATATTCCATAGATGTTCAGGAATGAAAAATTGTAAACATCAGCATTTTCCCAGAAATTATGTTAAAAGCTTGTACATATCTGCATGTAACTCATCTACATTTATGCTGGTTGATAAAGACTAGTGACTAGTTTATAATCTGTTTATATCATGTAGATATTGTTCAGGAATTGCTGATTGAATATCTCGGTTTCCAAGTTTGCTTCTTCCTTTTTTTTTCTAAATCAAACAAAACGAACCATTTGGGATTTGAATCTACCACGAAATGCTTATTTTGGTACCAACATTTGATGATGGTTCTTCTCTTCCTAGTTGTAAAGGACTGGTTTTCCATCTGTCAATTGCATCAAAAGTTGATATAAGTTCAAAAATCTTTGGTTTGAAAAGTTAACCAGCCTTGTATGTTAACTTTTTGGCTTCTGCGGTAGCATGTAGTTCCGAGATGTTTGTTTCACGTTGATTTGGCCCACCTACTTTATTTTTTTCCAAAAGCCGAGAACCAAGAAATTAAACTAGTGCAGCCTCATGTAATTATTCTTGCATTAAACCTTAACATGCGTATGGTCTATATTAGGAATATAGATTAAAGACTTTGAATACTTGCAAAATCATACTGACAATGTATAATAGTATCTGTTTCTAGCACATTTTGATGCTTGTTTTACAAAGCCAACTGTGGTTTGTATCATAGTCATTGGCCAGTGAAGTTTGTCATACTAAACATAGATTTGTATTCGCAGAGTGTCAGAGCCAAAGTTTGAGAAAAAAATCTGATGGTGCAAATTTCTTGTTGGATCCATGAATGGAATATTTTGAATTTTAAGTACTATATGAATCCCTTATCATTTCATTTTCTCACTGAAAATCACCATGATTGGAGAATTTCCCAGCCCCCACAGTTGACCATTACAAAGCCATGTTGTGTAAGAGGCAAAAGTGCTGTGTCCATTCAAACACAACCATGTTTTCTGATTTGTGACTGCACACATTTTTAAATTGGGACCCTCTGAAATAGTTGTTTGTGCTTTTTCTGGAAATAACTTTCAAATGGTTTCAATCTTGTAAAACTTTACTGGCTCTGTTCACAGCTTGATGAAAATGTGATGAAATATTAATTTTGTTTGTCAAGTTGGATGCAATGGATGGACGCAGGAGAGAGCCCTGTATTATATCAACCCTGTCCTGGTCAGAGTAATGAAACAGCCCTTCCCTAATGATTCCCCAATCATACAGACAATTGTGGGATTCATTCTCATTGGGGTTTGTCCACTGATGCACGTAAGGGGATAGTTACAATCAAATAATTTTACATGCTAAAGTGATAGCATAGTCATGGGTCACAAGAAATGATCATTATGACTTCATGAGCAATGAATTGTTTTGCCCCCCTCACATGTATTCATGGATGGTCCCCCTGAGAAGCTGTGCAGTATGTTGTGGTGTTGAACCAGGTTTAGCTCTTCAGATGCAGCTACACATGTAATTATACAGACTCAAATCTTATTATACTCTGACCCAGTGCCCATAAAGTAATGAAATACTGTATTCTCTGCATAGTTTTAAGATTTCATTTGGCATCTTCTGTAAAGGATTTTTTTTGTCGGA